>NW_020291513.1:264790-356292 GCF_003184765.1 Aspergillus aculeatinus CBS 121060
CCCCCCCCCCCCAAAACAGCGGAGGCGAAGAAGTCCTCCTCGACGTCGCCGGCCAGGACGGCACCGAAGCCTTCGAGGACGTCGGCCACAGCGACGAAGCCCGCGAGATCCTGGACGGTCTCTTCGTGGGGAACGTGAAGCGCATGGTTAGTCGGCCCCTGCCTGCCCCTACAAACTCAATCCAACACAACCAAAACCAATGCTAACACTCCCCCGAAAAAAAAGCCCGGTGACCCCGCCCCCCGCTCGCACGCCAACCCCTCCGCCGCCTCGGGCTCTTCCTCCGGCGACGCCGCCGGTCTGGGCGTCGGCCTCTACGCCTTCCTCGTCGTCGGCGGTCTGATCGCCTACGGCGCCTACCAATATCTGCAGAAGGCTTCGCTTGCGTCTGAGCAGTAGAATTCTTTTTTGTTTGTTTGCGGGGTTTTCTTGTGCGTATGTGTTGGGTTGTTTTGTTTCCGGTTTTGTTATTGATGTGTGTGCTCAAAATCCATACCGTATATTCTTAATTCCCATTCCTTTTTTTTTTACATCATTGAAGGCTTTGAAAGAAGATCCCCCTTTTTTGTTATGTTTATGCCGGTCTTGCTAGATGAGTGGGTTCGAAATGTTGTGGAAGTGGGTGTATGCTCTGGTTTTGGAGGGAAGAGATTCACGTCGCTTAGGTTCAGGGAAAGATGCTTTGTTGATTGGGAGGTGAAAGGTGGAAGGTGGAAGATATCTATACCATGTTCCATGGGTGCCGTGTGCAATCTCAGATATACTTGCAATCTGGGTGAACAATTACGCGAAAGGAGTGTCACTTAAAGTCAGAAGGCACTACCCCCCCTTTACTGGAGTGCAAATAAATCACAATTGGAGGTAGCTGTAGAGTAGAGTAAGATGAGAGTCGATAGTGCTAGCTCATGCATAAACTATGGCAGAAAGACCAAAAAAAAGACAATCCAACCGCTGCCCAAAAAGAAAAAAATGCTCATGGGATCTCTGATCGTAACAGTCTTCTTTTTATAAACATAAGAACACAAATATAGAACTGTAAAGTTGAAAGAAAAAAAGTAGTGGTAATAGTAGGTGTAGAAATGTTTAATGATGCTGAGGGGTCCATAAGAAGGGGAGGGAGGGAAGAGAGAAAAGCGTCCTGATTATTTCCAAAACCCTTTCCTAGGCGAAACCATGTCTTATTCTCTTGCGCTCTGTATGTCGTCGTCAATCCATTTACCGGGAGTTACCGCTCGTGCCAGCGCGGACTGCCTCCAGGATCATGTCCTTGGCTTCCTCCAGACCGTCCTTGCTGCCCTTGATCTCGATCGCCTCGCCCTTGGCCTGGCCCTTGGGGACGTTGATCCGGCATCCCGTCTGCTTGCGGATCGCGTTGATCTGGCTACCGCCCTGGCCGACGACGAAACGGTACGTCTTGGGGTCGGGCAGGATCAGGTAACCGGTAGCAGACTGTTGGGAGGCATTGGCGATGGCCTTCTCCAGAGCCGACTTGGCCTTGGCCACGTTGTCGCTGGTGCCGGCGAGCACCCACGGAATGGTAGCAGGTTCGGACGAGTCGACGGGCGCAGGGCTGTTGTCGATCACCTTCCACGAGTGGACCTCGGCGGCATCGGTGGGCTCATCCGTGATCAGTGGCAGCGACGAGGCTCCGTTGACCTCGCCGCGAGAGTCCTCCGAGACAGGCTTGGCAGGCACCTGTTGGCCAGCGTGATCGACGGTGACACGGTAATCGTTACGAAGACGGCGGAAGAACGAGCCATTGTCGGCAATCACATGGTGCAGGTGGCGGGGCACTTCAACCGTCTCACCCTGCTGATCCTTGAGCATACCGTCAATGTGCTCCTTGGCCTCGGCAACGGCTTGGCTGGGTCCCTTGAGCTTGATCTCGGTGCGGCCAGAGCCCTGCTTGGGGATGTCCAGGGTGATGTTGAACTTCGATTCGATGTTGCGGCGGGTATCACCACCGCGGCCAATCAGAAGACGGTGTTGGATAGTGGGAACGTCAAGAGTCACCGTCACCTGATCCGCACGCTCCTTGACGAATTCTTCGATGGCAGCGATGATCTTGTCAACAACCTGTTCGTTTCCTTCCAGCTTGATGGTCGACTCAGTACTGTCAGGACGGGGAAACTTGACCAGCCGAGAAGCACTGCCATCAGTGGGACCGCCAGCATCAGCAACGATCTTACGGATGTTGGCACCTGTTTATGATTAGCAAATTGCGTCGACTAGCATTGCGGACCAAACTTACCGCCACTACCGATGAGGGACTTGTGGTACTTCTTGTCCACGTCGATGGTCTTGGTGACGATGGAATCGAACTCGCCGGATCGTTGAAGCAGGGTTTTCTTGGCCTCTTCGACCTGCTGCTTGGTACCCCGGATCTTGATCTGCACGCGGCCCGACTCATCCGGTGCATCGTTGGCGCCCGGAACATCAATCTGGGCCCCGGTATCGGCGCGGAGCTTGTCCATCTCGCGACCGCGCTGCCCGATCAGGGAGGGGATCTGGGCCTGGGCCACCGACACAGTCGCAGTGTGGGAGTGGTCGACGACCCACTGCAACAGACTCAGGATCTCATCCCGTGCCGAGTCGGCACCCTTGCTGGGGCCCTTGATGATAACTTCGTCCGCAGCCTGCTGAGACCGGTTGGGGCGAGAGCCACCAGCTTCGCTGGAAGTCTCCTGGTCGTCACTGGCTGCTCGGGGGAACTGAACACGGACAGAGTAACGGTCCTGCAGTCTGTTCACCTGGCTACCCTTCTGACCGATCAGCTCACGGTGGTACTGGGCGGGGATCTTCAGAGTGTGAGTCGTCTCATCCTCCAATTTCTTTCCAAGGTTGATGATGCGGGTCTTGGCAGCATCGGCCTTCGCCTTGGGGCCCTTAACTTCAACCTTGCCGTTCTCGACCTTGATATCCACATCGAACTCGTCGCGCAGCTTGTTGATGTTCTCGCCCTTCTTGCCAATGAGGAAGTTAGCGAACTTCTGGGGGAAGTCGAAAGTCGTAGTGTAGCCTCTCTCAAGGTCATCCTTCTCCTGCTCCACAACAAACTCCTGAATCTTGGAGATCAGGTCTTCCACCAGGCGGGAAGGACCACGAAGCGCAACTTCGGCCTCAGTGCGGCTGGATCCTTCACCGACAATGGCACGGACGGGGATCTCCTCCTCGCCCTTAGACTGTTGTTCGCGGGCAATGAATTTCCGGACCTTGTCCTGGTACTTGCTGGGCACATTGATGGTCTTCGCCACGACTTCCTTCTGGTCGCCAAGAGCGCTCAGGAGGTAGTCCTGAGCTTCCTGGAGGACCTTTTCAAAGGTGGCAACTTCTGCGGGGGAAGGTCTTTGTCTTGGGATCTCGAATTGGCCAGCGTTAGACGAAGGGCCCTCGTAAACCATGAAAACGTCCGAGCTATCAAGGTCTTCGGGCACCAGGAGGTGAACACCATAGTCGTTTTGAAGCTTAGGGATGGTGCGAGACTCCAGGTAGGGGTGGTAGTAGGGATCAACATTGACGGCACGGATTCTGGTCGGGGGGTGGGCTTGGACGAGGTTCATGATATCAGACCGCGCACGAATTGTGTTCTTGCCATCCCGAGAGTAAACTTCCCAGGTAACCGGGCCGTTAGAGCTGGGCGGGAGCGCAATGCGAGCATCATACAAATTCTCCAACTCCTTGATGATCTGGCGCTGTCTGAGGTAGCGAGTCAAGGCACGAGCATGGGCATGAGGTCCAGCAGGCGCATTGGGGTGTTGACGGGAGAGGTCAATGCTCGCCATTTGCATGCTCGTGGCGAGATCCATGGCCCTATTAATGCCATTCTCGATGCAGTCAACAGGTCCCGTGATAGCAAGGAACTCGCTATCATCGGAATCGGGAGGTAGAACAATGGCGCAGCCAGTGTCGGCAAGGAATTCATGCAAAGCATCAGCATTGTCCCCGAGGATGAATTGATGTTGGCCGCGGTTGATGGCGAGTTGGCGCAGTGTCAGCTGGCGCTGCAGCTCGGCAGCAAGCCTCTCAATCTCTGCGCGAGCCTCCTGGGCCGCAGTGCGCTCACCAGAGATGTGGATGTGTCTGTCCGAAACAGGAGCGAACTGAACATGACCGGGGTCAGCCTCCTGAGGGGGAGGCTGGCTCTGCCAGGTGTCGTAACGCGGCACGTGCACTTGTGCCTTTGTGCGCTGCTCAATTTCCCGGAGTTGCGCGTTGTGAGCACCTGCGATGAAAGGGAAGAACTCGGGGGGGATAGTCTTCAGTCTCAAGCTCATGTTGGAAGCTCTCTCACGAACAATAGCCTCGATCTCACGACGAGCCATTTCCGCGGCAACGGCATCACCTTCGATCAACACGTCAATGGTATCATCGTCATCGAAATCATCAGCAGAGGCAGACTCGTCAGCACGCGGGACCTGAACACGCGCGCCTGTGCGTTGCTGAATGTCTTGAACCACAGCTCCTTGGCGACCAATGATGTGGGGGCGGGCGGATGTGGGGATGGGAACGCGGACGGATTGCTAGACGGAGATGTCAGTCATTCATGCCGTTGATGGACAGTGTCATCGACATACCTTAGATCCGACTTGCTGTGCGACCTCCTTCAGCGCCTGTCTGACGGCATCCGCGGAACCTTTACCCTCGAAGATGATGGAGCCTCCCGGTCCACCGCGCATATCCACGTTAGCCTTGGAGCGCCGAGAAATGTCGCGCAGAATGTCGCGCAAAGGCTTCTTCATCTGGCCGCGGGGAAGCATCTGGGATGGTGCGAGCCGAAGCTGCTCCATGTGCTTTCCAGGCAGACTCATGATTCTCGGGACATCAGAAGCTGATTCAAAACCTGTGTCAGCCGCGAGGATCGGAGGATTATATGTGACTGGCCACTGAACACATACCTGCTTGTGCACCACTGGCGCCGTTAGCGACAGCAGCAGCGGAAGGACCGCGAGCACCCCAGGCCGAGACGGCGGGAGCCTTGGGCTTGGGCCCACTTCCAAGAGCAGGGAACAACTCCTCGGACTGCACGTCGAAAGCAGGGGCATTCTTGGGGGCAGCCTTGGGGATGGAAGGAGTCGCAGGCTGAGAGGAAGCATTGGACTCGGAGGCCTCGACCACCGAGGATGGGGGAGGGTGCTTGAGATCCTCCTCATCCACTACATCCTCCACGGTCACTTTGTGTGCCTCATCGCGAGCGTGCTGCTCCTCCAACATAGCGGCCCGGGACTTGGTGCCACCGTTGACATCGACTGCGACTGCTTCGGAAGCCATTAGAGCAGGACAAAGCGAAATGGGACGAATTGCACCGCAGATAGCGATTAGGCGATTGGGCCGAGAGAAGAATACAGACGGACACTAGCAGACGATGACGTTAGGATTAGGAAGGGGGGACCAATGGAGAGAGAGGCACAGTATACCAGCTAAACGCAGGCGTCCGTGTAATTATAATTGGATGTCGAGTAGCGGGGGTTGGAAAGGACTGATTGTTTTGATCACACCAATCCCTAAATGCGAGAGCCAAAAAAGGAGCAGCTGAGAAGCGAACAAAGTCAATTGCTATCTGCTGAGGCTAAGGGCTGTAGAAACGATGAATAAAGTCAAGATCGCAGGCGCTATTGCATCCCAGGACTGAAAATGAGGGGGGAAGGACTTCGGAAAAAGTGGGAAGGCGGAACAAGAGGTAGGATCTGAGAGGGGGAGATGAGGAATTAGGAGAGAGGGGAGGGAAAGGGGGGGAGAGGTGAATGAGAGAGGGAGAGGAGGGAGAGAGGGTCAACGAATTGACACAATGGCGAGGTAGTAGGTAAAGATGAGGGTGGTGAGGATAGAATGAGAAGAGGTAAAGGTAAAGGGAAAAGAAGGGAATGGAAGAAGAGATGGAAGTTCGGGAAGAGGACAGACAACTGCCCGGAGGAGGGAAAGCATGCAGTAGTGATTATTCCTCTTTGGGCGATGGTCTGGAGTGCCACCGCCCAGAGCCGCCTTTCACTCACCACTTACAATACTTTCTCCCTCACTTGCTCCCTCTCTTTCAATTTCTGCTGCTGCTGTCTCTACTATGCCATCATGGCATAGATGACTGCCGTTCCATCCAGTTGGATCTATAACCACACAGATCATTATTGAGCAGTGTTTTGAACCACACAATATCATCTTTTCTTTTCCGTGCTTCTGAATGGCCTGTCGACACTCCAGCTGCTATTTTCTTCTCATTTGAAAGGCTGTCCAAGCTAGAGTCTGTTCTAATGACAGCCGACTGACTTCGACTTTCATGCTGAATGAGGCTGAGAGGAACGAATGAGAGCCAAAGGCTGACACATCCATGGTCTTGCCTGACTCCGGCTACTGACGTTACGGTAATCAGCAATACCCCACAAAACGTGAACTCACAAAGCTTTTTTAATGAGAACCAGAATGCGGAGAGATTTTGGGATCGGAAGAACGTATTTGCTTGAACCGAATCATGTCACGAAGTACAGTTGAGCTATTGTTTGGGTATAGGCCTCGACTCGGTCTCAAATGCGGCGCATGGCCTTTTCATATGGCGGCCATTAACTTACTTCCGCACTGCGGAAGTGTAGTTGATGACGACCATCATTTGACCCCCAGCTCTCGTTCCTTTGTTTGAAGGCTCATGCAGACAAGCGACACAGTATACCCTATGGCTGCTAGCTTCTGCCAAAATCCTCTCAACTTGCGGAGGTGAACATTGCACGGGCTGCCCTTACGTAGTGAGGTGTGGCGGGATGTCCGATAGGCCGCCGGGGTTTGGCCCAGAGTCCGAGACAGATATTATCGCGCGGGCGAGATTGGACAATCGCCACTCAAGCAGAGGGTCACTGCGGGAGTTTCTGCCAAGACAAGCTTATCATAGGGTTGCACTTTTTTTTCCCGCTCCCCCTCTTCTCTTTTGGCCCTCCGCCGCGAAGGATCCTCCTGTAGATACGCCTATCTACACAATGCTCTTCTCGATTGCATGTAGGCCGGAGAGGGTACAAATCAGGCCGTCTGACAGTAGACTGAACGCTGTTCATAGTCTTGGTGGTGCTCTACAAGGTCACCGAGGTCGAAAACTTCTCGACCCACTCCGCTCCGAGCGTGCTGCAGAGAGAGACACATGGGCCGATGTGGATCGCAACCTTAACCCAGACTGGTAGACTGTCTCTGCCTGCCTGTCTGCCTGCCATTGCACTGATGGACAAAAGATTGCTTGTTTGAATTTTGCTCTCAGGTTTGACAGCCTCATCATGACCCAAACAAGACAAGAATGGTATCTTGCCACGTGCTGCCCCAACCCTAGACTCGGGAAGTTCAACGGATTTTAGCCGGCGGAACATCTTCTTATCACCCAAGAAATATCATGAGATCCGCGGTTCTGCTGATTTGAGGTTAGACTGAGGGGGGGCAAATCGCCAACTGATAAGAGAAAAAACCGTGTCCCACAAATAACATTCCAAAGATTCTGGAAGGCAAAAGATAAAGCGTGCCTGGGAGTTGCCGACTCGAACCAAACGGTCCCATCCATTCCTCGGCTAGCGCCGCCTGCAGTTTCTGGGACTCTTTTTAATGCCATACACCAGTTTCTCTTATTAATTTTTCGGAATAAGCCGTGCTACATATAAATAACGCCCTGGCATTTTTCTGGGGAAGAAAAAAAAAAGTTTCTTTCCTTCTTCCTCTTGCTGCGAGCGGTCGAACTGTCCCCCAAACAGCAGCAAGCAGCAAGCAGCAAGAAGAAGCCTCCAAAGGATGGAGTACCCCACACTGGAAGAGGGCCACAAGGTCGAGCCGAAGCTGTCAACAGCTGAGGTGGAGGAACAATCCCTGGTGAAACCCGCGGGATTCTTCCCTAAGGTCCTCTACTATGAGGCTCTGTTGGATAAGAAGTTGGGGATCGAATCCAACAGTATCGAGCGAGTGACGCCGGAGAAGAAGCAGCCTCCCAACACTCTGGCCATGGGCTTGATCTGGGCGTCTGCGACCATGAACCTCAGCTGTTTCAGTACGGGATTCTTGGGGTGGGAGTTTGGCCTCAGCTTGGGGCAGGTCATCCCCATCATCATCTGCGCGACACTTCTGGGCGGGGCAATCACGGTTCGCATACCATTCTCTTGATAGGCAGTCAAGAGTGCTTACGTCTTTCTCCAATAGGGCTGGTGTGCTACCTTGGGTCCCGGAACTGGTCTTCGCCAAGTCGCCATCTCTCGATATTCCCTAGGATTCTACCCATCGTCTATCATCGCCGCGCTGAACGTGGTCGAACAGCTGGGCTGGTCCTCTGTCAGTTGTATCACCGCCGGCCAGGCTCTCGTCGCCGTCGCAGATGGAAACATCTCGATCGTCGTGGGAGTCATCATTGTGGCCTGCCTCAGTCTGGCCATCGTCTTCTTCGGCCTGAAAGTGGTGATGAGCCTTGAGCAGTGGATGTGGCTGATCGCCTTCATCATCTTTATGATCGTCTATGGGCAGTCAGGCAACCATGCCAACCTCGCCCAACCTGCTACAGTCTCCGGCTTGACCAAGTCCGGGCAAGTCCTGAGTCTGATCAGTGTCATCTACGGATCCAGTGCCTCGTGGTCTTCCATCGTATCCGACTTCTACGTGCACTACCCGGTCAACACCTCCCGGGTCAAGGTTTTCTTCTTCACCACCCTGGGTATCTCCCTGCCGACCTGCATTGGCCTGCTGCTGGGCGCATGCATTGCCTCGGCGCTAGACACGAACGAGGAGTGGGCCGCTGCCTATGACGGCGGCATCGGCTACATGCTGCAGGAGCTCATTCATCCCAAGAAGTTTGCGAAATTCTGCTTAGTCCTGATGGTTCTGGCCAATGGTAAGCTCTCCCCATCACACGTACCAAATATACGGTACCCCGATACTGACTCCGTCCCAGTCGGTATGAATTGCATCAACATCTACGCCGCTTCCATCAGCGCGCAGTTGTTCGCCCCGCCCTTTCGCAAGGTGCCCCGCACCATCTGGACGGTGATCGTCTTCGGCTGCATTATCGCCATCGGTATCGCCGGTCGCGACCACCTGCTGACTGTGCTCAACAATTTCCTCTCGCTGCTGGGCTACTGGAACACCTCCTTCTTCGTCATCCTGTTCTGCGAACACTACCTTTTCCGCGGCGGCAACCTAGCCAACTACGACCTCGACGCCTGGGACACTCCCTCGCGCATGCCCATCGGCTTCGCCGGCCTGACCTCCTTCCTCTGCGGCGCCGCAGGCTGGATCGTCGGAATGGATGAGACCTACTACGTCGGCGCTCTGGCGAAGCTGATCGGCGAGGACGGCGGTGATATCGCCAACGAGCTAGCGCTAGTCTTCACCACCATCTCCTTCATCCCATTGAGATGGCTCGAACTGAAATATGTCGGACGGTGAAGGCTTTTGCGATTGGATTGAGTTTGTTTGGGGTTGGGACTTTTTTTTAGAGAGATTCTTGTCATCTCCATATATACATACATAACGAAGACATAATGCCCGAGAGGGTGGTTGGGACACCTTGATAGGAATACATATATTCACCACTCATTCTATCACCTTATTCTCAAACTCCATCCCATCCCATCTACAACTCGCATGCGTGCATGCATGCCACCAGAAAACGCAAGGCAGGGATGGATCTCCCCAATCCCGCAGGTACAAGTCTCGCCAGCCCCATTGAAGCTTATACCATCCAGGACGTTTATGTACAGCACAGAACAGCCTTACATTTCAAACCTTATCCCCCTCGCTTCCTCCCGGGGGAAAGCGGACGGGGGGTAGGTAAGCGGCCATGTCATTCCACCCTGACTTGCAGGTGGCCAACACCCCGCAAAGCTTGAATCTACTCCACTTGCAGTGGGTGCAAGTATGTACAGTACATACAGCGACAGCCACGAAAGTCTTCTTCTCTTCAGCCCCAACACTCTCTGGGAAATAGCGTTGCTACCGCAGCCTCCGAGTGTCAAAAATCAATTCCCCATCGACGGAAGCTCTCCCGTGCCGACGATAGTGTTCTCGACCACAAAGCCGGATCAGAAATACGCGCACCATGCACATCTCACCGTCGAGAACAAGGCACCTGGTATTCGCAAGTGACGCATGGGCGCAGAAACATGGCATCATCGCTAAACTCGAGCTAAAAAAAAAATGAGAAAGAGAAAGACCGCTGAAACGCTATCATACGCATACAAGATAGGTATCTCGGGGATGCAGCAGCAGCTGTATCCACTTACACATGGATGTATACAAGTACCGCCGGTATAGGCCCCAAAAGCCCCGTCCACACTAAGTGACGTGAGATGTGCATTATGAAACGGCGCGGTTGTTGGTAGGGAGCGTGCTTGGAAGCTCAATCGCCAACCTCCATTCCGCAAAGTGGCAACAGAAACCTGGGGCCAGATGACGGTACGATCATCGTGAGCGAGCGTGTGCGGGGGGATTCAGAATGTACAGTACCGGTCCGAGCCTGGGATGTTATCCACTTGGATTTTGTAGATCGAAGAAGGGGCTTTGTTTGGGTCGTCTGAGATATTTCTCTTGGGTATGTGTAAGGACTGGGGATATGCTGGACCACTGCGATTGTTGTTGATGTTGGTTGTGGTTTTGCTGGTTGGTGGATGGAGGGGTAGGTGTATCCGTGGGAGGTATACAGATAATCCGAAGAGGACTGTTTAGGTTGACGCCTATGCTAAACACCAGGCAGACGGACATGTTCTCTCTACGCACATCGAGTACTCATCTGTGGTCTTAACACACCAGGTGCAATAGGCAAGTAGGGCTATCAATGCCCATCAGCACTGTACCTGTACCGGCTCAAAGCTCTCAAAGAGGAAAGCCGGACCTCCAGCTGAGCAGTCCAGGTACTGTACCTGGATGGCGCCCAAGTTCTAGACCCTAATTCCTAGACCACAGCAGTATCACGGTGCACATACTCATAGCGTTGGTATCTGATCTCGGGCATGGTCGAATTGGCACCGCAACCATTGAAGCTTTCTTGGAAGGTCAATATGTCCGTCCTACCCTTCCCTATTCCACCGAGCAACCAACCCCTCGCGATTTATACTTTCAACGGTAGGTCGACTTCGAAAGTCAGGGTCTATAGCCCGGCTGCCTGCACACAAGTGGTCCCCTCGCTGGGTCGACGACCACCAATCCCGAGAGGCTCCGTACGTTATCGCTGGATCTCCATTCCACCATCAGCAAAGGCTGTTGCCGCTTCTCACTCCGGTCAGTATGATGTGACACTTCATTCAATCAATAATCTGCGAAATACTGCAGCTTTTATTGGACATAGGTCGATTCGACTCTGCCATCGAGTTCCAGGGGTAAGGGGGAGGGGAGTTGAAAGTACGGAATATTCAAGTGCGAGAAGAATGATAATTTGACGGTCTAAGCGCCCCTTCCATTGTATCAAGAACTTAGTACTGAGTGGTTGTTACAACGATGAGAGCCAACCCATCCAAACCACCCGATCGCAACAGCCGATAACTTATGGTCAAGTCGGAAAACCTGGCATCAAGGACACTTAGACGTCATTTTTGTTGCAGAAAAGGGAAGAGGACGGGATTTGCCGGTCCCCGCCCCAACCAAAAGTCTAAATGAGACTGGTCGAAGAAGGATGAAATCAGCCAAGTTTCACATAAGAGGTTCTAGCCGTGATATATCGAAATGACAATGAGCGAGGAAAAGGAGCTCCCCGTCGCGGGGCGTGTTTGTGTCTACTAATGTATTGTGGTGACTACCCATGTCCTGCTCAAACGAGGCTCTAGCGATCGTCGTCTGTCCATCGCTATAGAACAATCTTCTATGCTTCGATTCTTCCAGCCCGCCTTTGCCCTTCCCCCCTAGCAAGGGTTCTCGGGACTTTTTTTTTTCTCGTGGTTTATAGTCAGTTCAAATGATGATCAGTCATATATGATCTGCCCTCAGCCCACTCATTCTCCTTTTTATCCTACCAGAGATTGAGATTGGTGTGCATCAAGGGGGCAGGCAGCGGCAGCCCGGAAACAGATGTGTGACTCTCTCTTTCTCTCTCTGGTCTGGAAACAGAACAAGTCTTTTGCTGCAGGTGCAGGGGTCGGAAAGTGGTCAATAATCTAATGGGATTTCCGAATGGACGTGGTGCGCGCGTGTGTGTCGTGTTGGTACGAGTATGATCGAGGCAACCGTCCTCAAATTCACGCACAGTACCTGCAGGATCATCAGATCTGAGGTAGGAAACCTCCCTGGCGCAGTCCTCCCCATGGGCTGAGCTGAGCTCAGCGCTCACTCATGTCAGTCACAGAGTATACTGAGTACAGCACATGGTTGGGAAGCAACCTCAAAAGACGTTGATACTTCTAGCTTGGTTCTCAAAAGCGATGACGCTATGCTCTGTCTGCCTCCCAATCAATAGTAAGTAATGCAATATCGGTGGGCGTCGAGGTCGAAGGGGAAAAAGTATCCACTGCGGCATGGAACAATAATAGTTGTCGGTTTTAAGGGCAGGTTGATGTTGGGCACACAATTTGGTTGGACTGGAACTGATTTTGTGCCCCGCCCTTCCTAGCGCGCCACTAACCGTTCCATCCTGTAGGTAATAAGGTATCATATTATTATTATTCATTATTTCTTGTCGGTTTGATTATTATTACCATCATCCATCCTGCAAACTTCCCACTTCCCACTACTGATCATTCTTCTTATTCCCAGTGAATCACCGAAGTCCGGGGCAGCTCAGACATTTTAATCTATCTGACCTACTTAATTACGATGATGCTAATTTGTTGTTAGTCTCCGGCCGGGGACGGGAACCCAGAAATGATTAAGACCAGATTCGAGACCTTCGGCTCCCTGAGTCGTAGGGAGCGCTATACCTACCCTCCTGGGCCTTTTTCTCGTCCAAAGTGACGGAAAGGAGTGGAGTTGTACCAGAGAAAATGGGAAGAGCATCAATCAGTCAGTTCGCGCTCCACATCTCAACATGCAACTGGGGTCGAAAGGACGTGTCTAGAATTTTTCTTCTCTGGTTGCCCGTTCGGAGGCACTGCTCACTACACACTACACAGTATATCTGAGTCTGAGACAGATGATGTACGCCTTTTTTACGGGGGGACAACAAAAGTAACGGCCAGTATTGTATGTATTAGGGTTTACATTATACTGGCAGCAGTGCAAATACCTAAGGTACCTACCTACGTTACGGAGTACCGATATCCCCTTTTAGACAATCCGTCATTGCTTGTTGTGATTGATAGGAGATAGGTACTAGGTACGGGGTACGGAGTAGTCTCCCAGCAGTTGTATGGGTTGGACAAGGGACAACAAGAAGCCTGGCAGTTTGTCCTCCCACGGCGCTGGGATTATGATTGGAATGTTGACCGCCCGATTACTTTTAGTATGTAGTAGTTAGTAGGTGCAGTGGCACTGCTATACTACCTAACTTAGGACTCAGGAGTCTAGGACTACCCTGTCTACTCCGTAAGTCAGTACCGTAGTTTTTAATACCAGCTGCTGCCATCTGTGGCTGGACCCGTTGTTGTAAAAATCATACAGAACGACGGGCCGTTTTAGCACTCGCTTCAATAATCAATCGCTTGCTTCCCTCCTCCACCGTTCAGTCTAGTCTAACGTTACCGGCTGCTGCTACTGCTACTGCTGCTGCTGCTGCTGCTCTTGCTGCTGCTGTTGCTGCTCCTCCCCCCTCCTCTCTCCCTCCACCTCGCTCTCGAATCGCCCACCTCCCCCCCTTCTAACCCCCCAACCCCCCAACCCCCCCTCTCCCTCTTCCTCTCTACACCGTCATCGCTGGCCGTCCTTCTCGGTGACTGTTATGTTATTACTTTTCTTGGTACTGCAGATCTGTGTGCTGAGCTGTCGGTTATCTGCAGTGCATCCTGCATTCAACAGAATTAAATTCCATCACTGACGTTTTGTTGTTCTTGATACTTTTTTTATTTCACCGATTTTTTTGGGGAATCATTCCGTGAGGTTTCTGTTACCATACCAAACCTTTCTTTCTCTTTTGTCTGCGTTGTCTGATCTCCCTCTCTCCTTTTACCCGTTACCACCACCACCGACAAGTCAGACAGAAACAGACACAGAGACAAGACAGGTCAGTCAACCTCAGTCACCGCCTAGTTAATGCTCTCTCTCCACGTGCTAACTACTGGTTGACGGTAACCCGCGGCAGCTTCTTTCGCGCCCTCCCTTGCGTCTGTCCAAGTATTCTGGATCCCTCTCACATATCTGATTCCTCCGTCGCTGCTCCATCAGAATTCACAACCCCCCCCCCTCCTTCTCCCCGTTGGGGCTATCGATCTGACCGTGCAGCATTGCACCCACCCCTCCCCTCCCCGCCAGAAGTCCCCATTCGACACCTATCGTCGACAAAAGGTGATCGGTAGTGAAGAAGCACAGTGCGCACCGCCTCACTCAGTGGCTTCCCCTCTTCCTCCAATCAAACCTCAGTCTTGGTCGCTCAACCCTGCTGCCACCAGTCGCTCGAACTGTCACTCCACCTCTCCCTCCCTCCCCCCCCTAAACCGCACGTCATGAATCACGATAGTTTCTCTTCCCTAAAATTTCGACGGTCGTCAAGCAAGCTTCACAAAGACCCTCCAAGCTTCACGTCCCGCATCTTGAAGAGTCAGCAGAGCAACACCTCCCTCAAACGTCACCCCTCAGCCCCCGTCTACCCTCGTTCCGCTGCCGCTGCCGGAGGTCGAGAGCACACTCGGACGAGATCGAACGCATACGGATCATCCTCATCCTCCCTCGAGCAGAACAGCGGCAATCCTTCTCCAGCACACTCCGGCAACGAGTCGGGCTATTTTCCGACCAGCAATAATTCCTTCAAGTCCCGCCCTCCCCCCGCCGGCCGATTTTCTCTCAGTGAGCAGAGCTCAGATGAACTGATTGGCACCCCATTTGATAGTCGGGGCATGCTCAGCTCTTTGAAAGAGAATTCGACCGAGTCTGATCCCATTTCCGAAAAGCCCCCGACCTTGCGGTCGGCCACAAGCCCTGAAACCCGAGGATTAAGACAGTCGGCTAGCCTGGCTACCTTACAGAGCCGAATGGAGACGTTTGTGCACAGGGCGACCGACAATGACCGCTCGGTAAATCCGAAGCGTCTCTCCGACGAGGGTAACACAACGACCAGGCCATTTGCGGGCAGAAGCAAGAAGAGCAGTTTTTCCAGCTTTGTCAACAGTATGCTCGGCTCCCCACGAGGCATCAAAATCTCCGCCCCGGAGAACCCCGTCCACGTCACTCATGTCGGCTACGATAACCAGACCGGCCAGTTTACTGGTCTCCCGAAAGAATGGCAACGATTATTACAGGAGAGCGGTATCTCTAAGAAGGAGCAGGAAGAGCACCCCCAGACCATGGTTGATATCATGAGATTCTATGAGAAGAATGCCCGGGGTGATGATGAGGTTTGGCACAAATTTGACCATGCATACCCGCAACACCAGTCAGCAGCCAGTCCGGCCTCCGGCACGGGTTCCTATGGTCCTGGCGCGCAGCGAGTCTCCCCCCCAACAAGTCCTCGATTCCCTCAGAACCATGAAGGCAGCTTCGAAAACCCCCGGGCGCCACCTCCGATTCCTCGCGGTGCTCCTGCAGCAGGCCAAGCCATGTCACCATCGGTGGGTGGATTCGTTCCCAACCGGGCCCCGCCAAAGCCCCCAAGCACAGGCACGATCACCCCAGCTCGCCCCGCTCCTCAACCTCCTTCCGCCGCTACCTACGCTGCAGCACCGGTCCGCGCAGCTCAGGATGCTTATGCTCAGGCCTATGCAACACCCCCAATTCCGGAGGCAGAGCCCTTACCCAAGGAACAACACCCGCTCAGCAGATCCAACTCCAAGGCAAATGGTACGCCCGTGCCCTGGACAACGCCATCTCCGGCTCAGTATCAGCAACAACAGGAGCAAGCCATGGCTGCAGCCCAGCAGGCGATTGTCAGTAAACAGCTTGAGCGGAGCCGCAGTCAGCGTCAGCAGCAGGCCGCTCAGAAGCAAGCATCGCAGCAAGCACCTCCTCAGCACATTACTCCCGTGGAAGAGACGTCTGCTTCGATGCAGCAGGCACGTGCTGCTCCGGCTGCCGCTGCCGCTGCCGCTGCCGCTGCCGTCGGCGCCGCCCCCGCTGCTCGTCCTCGGCAACGGGCCCGCCAGAGTAACATCATGGACGTTCGACAACGACTACTCGCGATTTGCACTCCCGGCGACCCGACTAAGCTTTATCACCACCTTAACAAGATTGGCCAGGGAGCATCGGGCGGCGTTTTCACTGCGTATGAAAATAACTCCAATAGTTGTGTCGCTATCAAGCAGATGAATCTGGACTTGCAGCCCAAGAAAGATCTTATCATCAACGAAATCTTGGTCATGAAGGACAGCAAACACAAGAACATCGTCAACTTCCTGGACAGTTATCTTCACGGTCTGGACCTATGGGTGGTGATGGAATATATGGAAGGTGGCAGCTTGACAGATGTGGTCACGTTCAACATCATGAGTGAAGGGCAGATTGCTGCCGTGTGCAGAGAGGTAAGCTACAACGTCTGTTGCTAGTCGTTGTTTCAAAGGCTGACATCTGTAAGACTCTGAGTGGTCTGCAGCATCTTCACTCCAAAGGTGTCATCCACCGTGATATCAAGTCGGACAACATTCTGCTATCTTTGGATGGCAACATCAAATTGAGTAAGTTGTTTCTTCCATGTTTGGTGTTAACCGGACGATCTGTCTAACTTTGCTTCTAGCCGATTTCGGTTTCTGTGCCCAGATCAACGACTCGCACAACAAGCGAAACACTATGGTGGGCACGCCGTATTGGATGGCACCAGAAGTCGTTACCCGAAAGGAGTATGGCCGCAAGGTCGATATCTGGAGTCTCGGAATCATGGCAATTGAGATGATTGAGGGCGAGCCCCCTTATTTGACCGAGTCGCCTCTGCGAGCGCTGTACTTGATCGCAACCAACGGAACGCCCACGATCAAGGACGAACACAACCTGTCTCCTGTCTTCCGGGACTTCCTGCACCTTGCACTCAAGGTGGACCCCGAGAAGAGAGCGTCTGCTCATGACCTGCTTAAAGTATGTCGAATGTTTTTTCTCCGGCTGTTTGAGCCCTTGCTAATTGAGTGTCAGCATCCGTTCATGTCCCTCTGCGCCCCTCTGTCACATCTGTCGCCGCTGGTGAAGGCTGCGCGAGCCAACCGAGCGCAAGAAAAGGCTCAAAAGGGGGGTGCCTAGGTACCGTGACTTTTCACTGTTACTATATACGTCGATATCTTCTGTCTTCTCTCTCTCAGATACCCATGACTCCCGATGTTTTCATATTTGCTGGACATCTTATGCTGGCATCGCATAATGACCAACGCCTTGTTCATCCTTCTCTGTTTCTTCCTACGGATCTGCCTTGATTTTCTAGACGGCGATGGATTCTTCTTGTGATGATCTTTCTTTCATCCTACCTTTTGTTGCGGTGCTTGTGGAGCTGGAGGTCTGGACCCTTCGCCCATCGAACACATGCACATGTACCTCGACGGCATGGCTGGTCTTCCCAGGTCAGCCAGTGGAAAGGTGGAAAAATTGTTTGTAAATTTCTCTACTTCCGGCATTTGTCCTTGTGCGAAATTCATACTAGTGAACTTACCGGGTTGCTTCTCCAACTACGGTTCGAGTCGAATATGTCGTTGTGCCACATTCCGAGTGACCAGTCTGCACTTGCATGTACTAGCAGCGTCTTCCCGTTTCCATATCGATGCGATGGTGCCCTCGGGGTTTTCTTGCTTTCGCGCAGGCCGGTGATGATTTATGAGGCATTTTCTGGCATCCATTCTTCATGACAAAAGAACAAAAGCATGAACTCGATTCGATTTGTTTGATCTGCTTTGTGATTCTGTTCAGATAGCGACAGTCCCTACTGCTGCTTCGGCTGGCTTCCAAGCCATATTACCCTCGGAAACCCGAGATAACTTTGCTACGGCTCCTTTTGTACCGTTCTACGTGGGGTGAATAATAATGGATTGTGTTCATAGAGTTCAGTGCCATATGTGGACTGAGGGTGTTTTGTTTTTAGTCTGGATCTTCTTTGTAGTACTTCGTACTTGGTACTAGTACTACTACCTAGGTAGTAGCATAACTTATCCATACTGGTATCGTCATCGGGAGCTCAGGGCAGTACCAGGACCGCACTAGACCCGATTAGGCGACAGCTCTCCGCCCTGGGGCGGCGCGATCCCTCCGTCGTCACCTGCTGAGCATTCATCAGGTTGCAGCCTTCGTGCTTGTGCTTCCAGTTCTCACTTTGTTCCCCCGTTCTTGTCCTGCTCACCTAACAGTGGTGTTCATAATTTCTTACAGTGCTCATACTTGCAGTGTTGGTACATACATCTACTACACCTCCTGGCTCCAACCACTGCTACCGCTTTCTCGTCACCCCCCTAATTCATACCTACTACGTATTTACAACACTTCCGCAACTGCATCATCGAGGCTGTACCTCCCCGCAATTGGGTATTCGGACTCCAGTAAACGAGCAAAGCCACTCGCTCCACCGAAACCACGAGTCATTTCCTTGACACTACTTCCACCACCACTACTACTTCATTCACTTCATCTCGTTTCCTTGTGGCGCAAGCGCTGCCTTCATACCCTTCCACTCGCTACTCGAACGGCGCATCCCCGCCACTTCTCCTACCTCTCTCCGATCGCCTCACCGTGGTGCTCTGAGGCACAACACTCAAAATGTTCCGCGCACAGCAGAACGCTTTCGACGACGCAGTCGGTCAGTAACAGCCTGTCCGATTCACTCTCACTTTGCCTTTCATTACACCCACCTACCTCGCTTAAGCCCTCTCTGATCGATGTCGCTGACGTATACAACTTCCCGCAATAGCCAAGGCGACCGACGAGAACCTGACCGCCGAAAACTGGGAGTATATTCTGGTACGCTTTTCTCCGGCAACACGCTAGATTATTTTGTCTCCCGGGAGGTTTTCTGACAATCTGGCGCATAGGATGTTTGTGACAAGGTCGCTGCGGAGGAGTCTGGGTATGGTTCCGCTTCTTTTTCCCTCCTAGTTGTGTTCTCGAAGAGGGATTGGGGCTGACGAGTGGGTTGGGGGTGACTGTTTAGTGCGAAGGATGCCGTGGCCGCTTTGATCAAGAGGCTTGCGCATAGAAATGCCAATGTGCAGTTATATACTTTGGAGGTTCGCGGTCCTTGACACGGTTGATTCTGCTGAGTGGTGGGAGGGCTTGATCGGTCGAGCCATACAATGCTGACGCTTGTATTGCTCGAATTTTTTAGTTGGCGAACGCTTTGGCGCAGAATTGTGGGCCGAAGATTCACCGTGAACTTGCGTCGAGAAGTTTCACAGATGCCCTGCTACGTCTAGCGGGCGATCGGGTGAGTTACATCGCAGGTTTGCTGTGTATCGCTGGAAAAGTTACTGATGAGTTTGGCGCGCCCGACAGAACACACATCAACAGGTCAAAGCGAAGATCTTGGAGCGCATGCACGATTGGACGGAGATGTTTGCTAGTAATCCCGATTTCGGGATCATGGAGCAGGCGTACATGAAGTTGAAGACTCAGAGTAAGTCAGGGGAAACTAGTCGGGATGACGTGGAGGCTTATATGGGCTTTGGCTCTAGATCCGAACTTGCAACCTCCTTCGAAACCAGGCAAGAGAGAGATCACCGAGGCAGATCGCCAGAAGGAAGAAGAGGAGTTACAGATGGCGCTTGCGCTCTCGATCAGGGAGAAGCCCTCCGCGGCTCCTCAGACCCAGCCGCAAGCCAGCAGCTCCAGTGCCGCAGCCCCCGTCACTGAGTCTCCGGTGGCCGCTCCAGCCCAGCCTGTTCCCTCCGGAACCTCCGCGGCCACGGTGTCGCGGGTACGGGCACTATTTGATTTCCAGCCCTCCGAGCCCGGTGAATTGCAGTTCCGCAAGGGAGATGTTATTGCTGTTCTGGAATCGGTCTACAAGGATTGGTGGAAGGGTTCCCTGAGGGGCCAGACGGGAATTTTCCCTCTCAACTATGTCGAGAAGTTGCCCGACCCTACGGTCGAGGAGTTGCAGCGCGAAGCTCAGATGGAGGGGGAGGTCTTCGGGCAGATCAAGAACGTCGAGAAGCTCCTCACACTTCTGAGCACTCGTAGTTCCGAGCTCAATGTGCAGGACAATGAGGAAATTACGACTCTATACCACTCGACCTTGGCAATCCGGCCGAAGTTGATCGAGCTCATTGGCAAATACTCCCAGAAGAAGGGTAGGTGTTCTTGCACCCGGTGTTTGGCATTTGCACTTGCTGATTGGACTATAGATGAGTTTACGCAGCTCAATGAGAAGTTCATCAAAGCCCGCCGCGACTACGAATCGCTCTTGGAGGCGTCGATGTCCCACCCTGCACAACCCCAGTATGGACGGCCGGCTCAAGCTCCATACGGATATCCAGCTCCAGTAGGATATCCGCAAGCCCCGCCCCAGGCTGACCCTCAGCGATACTTCAGTCCTCGTCCTTCAGGTTCGCCTATTACTTCCCCCATCGGGTGATTCCGCCATCTAACATGAGAACAGAAGCCCAACCTGCGCAGTCCACTCCTACCCCTTACTATGGAGGAGAACAAGCTCACGCGTACCCTCCCACTTCACAATCCCCTGATCCGCGTGTCACACCTCCCGCGGGCGCCCCGTATCAGCAACAGCAGCGCCAGTCCTCGAATGAGTTCTACCAGCCCACACACCACCGCCCCGAGTCGACATATGACAATCCCCAAGAATTGGGCACTTCTGTCTACGACTCTCCTGTCGAACATCGCCCTCAGTATCCCGGACAAGTCCTACCGCCAACTTCTGCGCAGCCACCTTTCCCGGCTCAGCAACAGCAACAACAGCAGCAGCAGCCGGAGTTCCCACCATCTTCTTACCCTCCTGAAGACGCCAACCGACCTCCAGCCGGAGCCAGCGCCCCCCACCACCAAGCACAGCCCCCCTATCCCACCCATCAACCAGCTCCGATGCACCAGCCTCCTCCAGTGGCAGGCACAGCATCCACTCCCACACCTTACCCTTCTCTGACCCCCGGCGGAGGCTCTTACCAGGCATACAGCCCCTCGCAAACCGATGTGTCCAACCCTGCTTCGTACTACCGGTAAAGCATGTTTGATATTGAGTTGACGGACTGTTGTGGTATGGGAGGTTTTCTCCTCCTGGTGTTCCTTGCTTGTTGATCAGGCTCGAGATCGGGTAATGGAGAGGCGGTTTGGAACTGTTCCAGTAGTATGAGCTTTAGCAAGAAGATGTTTGAGCTTTTCCAGTTTCATACCACTTTGTGTTCCATAGCGTTTGTTTTCTGTTGTTGCAAATGATTTTCCATTTGGTTTTGATGATCGTGGCTGTTTTTATGGAAGAATGACCCAACATGTCACGTAGCATGTAGAGGGTGGAATTCTGGTCATCGCTCTACATCTCGGTATGGATTATTAGTGACGCAGATCTTAGGTTAGTAGTCTATCCGATCAGGTCAATCGGGATGTAGCTCAGGAGTGGCCCAATCAAGTCCAAACGCGCGACACTGCATCAATCCATAAGTGCACTACAGCTAACCACTTAAGGCTCAGTGCTTACGCACTTGAAGGTGGAAGAGAAGCTACCTAACCTTTGGAGCCTTCTTAATTTCACCACCTTAACGGCCTCAACAATCATCATGGTCAAGAAAGCTGAGTTACGGCGGAGTTGCACCTTCTGTCGCGCCCGCAAGATCGCCTGTTCTGGCGAGCGCATTTGCACGGCATGTCGCGATCGATCTATTGAATGTGTTTATGGCCTAGAGGGGACCAAGGGCCGTCCTCGCCTGGGTAAAACCTCGCCAGGTATACCTGCTGCTGCTGCTGCTGCTGCTGCTGCTTCTCCTGCTCCTACTACGGCTGCTGCTGCTGCTGTTACCACCACTACCACCAGCCTGGCAGCAGAACTGGATGTCATGTTTCGCGAGAACTTCAGTGATGATGACTCCACTGCCCCTGCTCCATCGAATATATTCCAAGACCGGGTAGCCACCTTTAATAGGCGTCTTATGGCAGGGAGGACCAACAGCCCTCAGCGCTCTGCCTCCGCTCCGATAGGGAGTATCAGTTACTCGGGCTTTTTAGCTCTGGTCATGCAAGAGTTGATTGAAACTGTCGCCGTCAAATTCAGCAACCTAGGCTGCCATCCCTTCTTCGGACCCGGGGAGAGTTTTTATCACGCCTCCATGCTGCAGGACACAATCAAGGCGATGTTCGATAGTCCCCCGGCCTCCTCCTCAGACCTGGATATATGGGATGACTATAACCCGCATCTCACCTCCCAGTATCTCGAGGTCTGGTTCAGTAATCATCCCTTATCAATCCTCATCTCCAAGTCACTTCTTCTCCGCGACCTGCGCAGCCAGAAGGCCAATCGGATATTGTTGGCGATCCTGCTGGCGGACGCCCATCACTTTGCCGAGGAATCTGGCAAGGGAGATCGCCTGGTGCAGTGGGCCATCGCGCAATTACCCAGTGTTCCTGCAGGGAAGGGGGATCTCACCACCGCGCAGAGTCTCCTACTTCTGGGCTGGTACCATGCCTGCCGCGGGCACTCGCGCCGGGCATTATGCTATGTGGGATACGCAGGCCGTATCATCACGACGTTGAAGTGCCAGCTGTCAGAGTCGTCTTCAGCCGGGCAGACGCACATCAATGGTGTTGATCACGGCGCAGTCGAGGCAGAGCTGATTCACAACATATGCTGGGTGATCTTGGCCCTCACGCTATGGTCGTATCTCCAGATGGATATGCCTTTGGTAGATCTCCTGCCCGCGCGGCTCATGCAGGTACTCCCTGCCTTTTCAGAGGCCGAGTCGATGCTGCTCCAACTCGATCGAGCAACCGAGAACCTCTCTACCCTGAAATCGCAGTTCTCTTCCTTGCAGTCGGTGTGGCTGCTGGCACATGTCACCTCTTTGAGCGCGCGTCTGTACGCCGTCTATCCACGACCCCAAAGCAGCCCGCCGGTGCCGCAACCGTGGCAAGAGTCGATACTGCACCGGCTCGATCGCCTCCTGCACCAAGGCCGCAGTCTGGCGCAGGTTTGCGCGGGGGCCCGTAACGCCCTACTGGACGTCGTTGCGACGGTGCAGCACGAATCGGGTGATAGCTGGGGTGGTCCGATACTGCGTGTTTTCTACCAGGCTGTTGCTTTGCATCTACTCTTCCCACGAAAAGAGATGGGGAACGACACCGCACAGGTTCTTGTCCTCAGCGAGTCGCTCTTTGAACGGCTCACAACCTCTATGCATGATTTGAAGCAGCTGTTCCCCGCGGTTCAAGCCCTCTCGCAACATCACTTTGGCCACGCAGTTAGCACGGACTCCGCCTCGCTTCATTTCTACATGCTTGGCCTGGATGCTGTCAGTCGAGCTCTCATGTATATCCTCACTCTCTGGGACCGTGCCACGACGGTGGATCAGCAGCTCTGGCGGGATAGGCTTCTCAGGCTTTTAGAAGGGGGGCTGATGATGCAAGAGCTCTTCGATCACGAGACTCTCTTGAAGGATTGCCGATGGCGCGCAGTAAACCGTCAGCTCAAGACCGCTTGCAGCAGACTCGAGGGGGTGATTTCCAGCTTCCGAGATCAGTCCTACCACAGCTTTTCTGGTGCATTGGACCTCAATCTGCCTTTGCAGCAGATACCGGCCGCGAGCGATCTTGCCACAGCGCCGATGTCTTCGTGCTCGTCGCTCGTGCCCGTCGCCCATGATGCGGACTTCGAGTGGCTGGACTTGCAAGACGTCACGAGCCCCCCAACCACGGCGTCCGACTTGCGAGACTTCGCCCTCGCATCGTTGGCCAACCCCGTCCCCGTTCTGTCATTGAATCCGCTTGACTCCCTGCCCGGCGTGACTGGGCCATCCTGTCTGGTTCAACCAGGCCAGACTGCTATGCCATTTAGCTTGTCATGGGACGATGCAATCATGAATTCTGTATCTCAACCGGTGAGCGTCATGCCATCGCCGTCGTCGGTCTCGCTGGGTGGTCTTGGTCCGAGCAGCCAGGAGAGCCAGAGGAAGCGATCGTCGAACGCTCTCAGCGGTGTGGAGGAGGGGGGTGCGTTGGGGATGAGCCGGGTAGAGGAACCGAAGACGAAGCGATTAAGGGAGTTGCGCTCACATAGCGCCTCTCATTGAGCAGGCGTGTATTGGATGGTGTTGTCGGTGTAGATGTCTGTCCTCGGTATTAGTTGCTGAGGAGGTTGTAAGCTGACGCTGCTCGGACTTTGTATGGGTTGTTTTTCCATGGCTGATTAAACCTCCGTCGCGCCACGGAGATCCGGCGGGATATCGTATACAGGTATGTATACGTATATACCTATTCATCCCCAGCCACAGCATCGGCAACCGTACTTCGTACATGGATTGTGTGTGCTCTTTCTACTCGAGAATCCAAAACAAAGGACTGCTAGGAATTGGTGGTATGCAACTTGCACTGCAACCGATAGCCCTGAAGCTTGACCCAACCCAAGTAAGGCTCCTGCGGCATTTGCTTCTAGTTTAGAGACTTAATCAAGCTTGTTTAGGGCAAACAAAAATCTACACGTAGCGCATGTTGTGGGCATCAGCATCGATTGCTCCTTGATATACCGTCTTATCACAAGGCCAGTAAGCACGCCATTAGCGCTGCTTACAGCGATAGCTAGCTTGCAGTAAGCTGTGCACCCTGGTCATCTCAGTCAATCAGTCCTTCGAGTACCTACATTCCCATCACTCTCATTGCTACCACCACCCTCAACATACAAGATAGAAAGCCATGCCCCCATTCTACGCCCCCGAAACCCCCGATCGCATCAAAAACGCCACCGTACACCCCTCCTCCCTAGCTATCCAAACACTCCCAAATACTAACAACACAATAAGGGCCTCCACCTCATCACCGCCCTAACCCCCAACGGCCGCAAAGCCCACATCTACCTCGAGGAGCTGAAAGAAACCTACGGCCTCCCCTTCACCATCAGCCTCATCGACCTCGACACGAACGAGCAGAAGAAACCATGGTTTCTGCGCTTGAATCCGAATGGCCAGCTTGCTTGCTTGCTTGTTTGCCTTTGCCCTGCCCCAACCCCCAACAATCCCAAAACTCCACATGCACCAGGCACTGCACTGCATGCAACAAGCAAAGTCCCCTAACCTCATCCTTAATTCTGCGTGAGATAGGCCGCATCCCCCTCCTAATCGACAACACCACCACCCCGCACCCACACGTCGTCATGGAGTCCTCCGCTATCCTGCTGTACCTGTTCCATCAGGTCGATCATTCCCAGAAGTTTGGGTTCGCGGATCCGCAGCAGCAGAGTCAGCTGCTGCAGTGGCTGGTCTTCTGGGGTGCGTCGGGGCAGATGGTTCAGGGGCAGTGGAATTATTTCCGGCGGAACCAGGTCGAGAATGATCGTGAGTGTTTCGCCCTGACCCTTGAAATCGGGGGGTTCGGCTCGACGGCTTGGGCTCTAATGCTGGCCCTAGACGCGAAGAAGCGATTCCACGATGAGTTACTCCGCGTGTTTCACGTCCTCGAAGCGCATCTCGCTGGACGGTATGCGGATCCCGGACTGGGAAGGGAGTACCTGGCGGGCCAGGGGAGGGGGAAGTATACGTTGGCGGATATGAATGCTTGGCCGTGGGTGAGGAATTTTAGGGCTGTTGGGCTGGAGGAGGAGGAGTTGGACAGGTTGCCTGCGCTTGCGGCGTGGGTGGATAGGGTTGGCGGGCGGGCGGCGGTGCAGAGGGGCGCGTTTGGGGAGGCGTATGATGAGGAGGCGTCACCTGAGTTGGTTATTCGGACGTGATCTACACTGTAGGCTTGGGAGGTGGTTATCATTCTTGCTAGTAGCGAGATGGTGGGCTGCGTGGCGATGGTTACAGTATACCGCCCTTATCCAGCTATATGTATGCACGTTGAAGTTATACATGTTGTGTTAATTCGGTTTGCCTGTAGCTGTATATGACCGATGTAACCTTTTATACATTGTATACACACAGGTATGCCAGGAATTGCTCTAATGTGTACAACGTACAGAGCAGCTTTTTATACTGTTTTCTACTACGGCTTTGTGGTGGGATTGCTTCGGTTTATACACTAACTTATCTCATGGCTCAATATATCGTCACTGAGAATTCGCGGAGGATGTCATGTCAGTATGCAGTACTTACTGGATATGTCCCGAGAACATAGTAAATATTTGATCACATCTCGAGGTGACTCACTGATGAGATATGGATGATGCTGCTGCTGCTGCTGCCAATAAGTTACTCTTTATTCCTCGTCCCGCCTGCCTCGCTCACGTGATGATGTGTTGGTCTCCCTCACCCTCCATTGCCGTTCTCAAGACCTCGTCAAATCCGCTCGACCCCAGAGGCACTTCGTCTCTTAAGTCGCCGTTGATTAAGAGAGCCTGCGAGCTGCTCGACAGACTCGACGCGACATTCTTCCCCTGCGCCTTGTGTCACGACACCCCAGATTCTCAACCTTTACCACCATCCACCACCACCACCAAAGCTCTATCCCCCGCACTCGCGCTTCCGCCGAACCATGCACCTTGTCGCCTGTTCCCAGATGGACATCCCCCAAACCTACTGCTGAACATCCCGACCCA
Organism: Aspergillus aculeatinus CBS 121060; assembly: GCF_003184765.1. Taxonomy (NCBI): domain Eukaryota; kingdom Fungi; phylum Ascomycota; class Eurotiomycetes; order Eurotiales; family Aspergillaceae; genus Aspergillus; species Aspergillus aculeatinus. The sequence goes on from NW_020291513.1 coordinate 291,447, forward strand.
GCTCAAACCTCCCCCAAACATCCTTAAGCCCGGGTATCTGCCCGGGTGCCATGTCAAGCCATGGAAGCTGATTGGGATGAATTGTCGCGCATACCCGTGCCCCCTCCAAGTCCGCACGGGTTGCCGACGGTCGCGACCACAATAGCCTTTGACGATGTGATGGAACTTCTGTGGGCCGGAAATGAATATGTACGCCCGATCGACCCTTGACATACCGCTGGCGATACTGATCTAGCTTCTGGCTGCTTAGGGCCGAATTACCTCCTTCTACGGTCCCGAAATGCAGAGGTATACCTCTGTTCGGGCACATCCTGTGTCCGAAGGCGCGGTGCGACAGATCCTCTTCCATGAGAGAGGCGTATTATCGATTTCCTCGAAGAGTGCACACATGATCACCCGACGCGGCCTGACGCAGTGGCACATCGCCCACGAAGAGATGACCGACCTTCGCTGCATGAGTTTCACCGCACAAACGAACCGGATCATCGTGGCCGGATGCCAGAAAGTCATGTTCACCATCGATATCGACAAGGGGATTATTGTCGACAAGTTGCCGACGGATTACAACTACACCATGATGAAGAAGAGCCGGTATCTCTGCGCGGCCACCGACACCGGCTCCGTCAACGCGCTGAGTCTGAATGACTTCAGCGTCGTCAAGTCGTGGAAAGCCCACGGCACCGCCGTCAACGACATGGATGCGCGGAACGATCTGCTGGTCACCTGCGGCTTCTCGGTCCGACACCTGGGGGCCCCGATCGTGGACCCCCTCGCCAATGTCTACGACCTGAAGACCCTCTCCCCGTTACCCCCGATCCCCTTCCACGCGGGTGCCGCCTACGTGCGCATGCACCCGAAGCTGCACACGACGAGCTTTGTCGCCTCCCAGACGGGCCAGCTGCAGGTCGTGGATCTGATGAACCCCAATGCGATCAACCTGCGGCAGGCGAATGTTTCTTTCATGCTGGGCATCGACCTCTCGCCGTCGGGAGAAGCGCTCGCCATCAATGATGCGGAGTGCCAGATTCATCTGTGGGGCTCCCCGGCGAAGGTGCATTTCAACGAGATGAGCAAGGAAACCGAGTTTGCCGATGTCACGCCGCGGGCGCCGCCGGTCGACTGGTCTCCGGAAACGCCCCTGAATATGATCGGGATGCCTTATTACCACGACCGGCTGTTCTCAGCGTGGCCGAGTCATCTCGTTTTCGAGGTCGGTAGTCCCCCGGCCCCCGTCGACCAGGCTTTGCTCGCCTACCTACGCCCGGCCGAGATCGGCCATTATGCGGCGAACCCGAAGAAGACGCGGCGGTATCAGGTGGAGAACACCCGCGCACTATCTACAGCGGACACGGCTCTCATCGCTCCCAAATTCTTGAGTGAGAAGGCCAGGGAGCAGAGCAAGGTCAAGTCCGATGGTTCCGTCAGCGACACCACGGAGGCCTTGGCTGGTGCGAAGCTCAACGGCGAAGCTGAAGATGACCCGCTTCTTAAATACAGTAACGTCGAAATCAAGTACAGTCGATTTGGTGTTGATGACTTCGACTTCCGGTATGTCAGACAAGCATCTCTGGGTACACTCTCATGCAGGACTAACGTAGCTCAGATTTTATAACCAGACGACCTTCTCTGGTCTCGAGACACACATTGCGAATTCCTTTACCAACGCTCTCCTTCAACTCTTCAAGTTCATCCCGATGATTCGCAATGTTGCGCTCCATCACGCTGCTAGCTCTTGCATATTCGAGAGCTGTCTTCTGTGTGAGATGGGTTATCTATTTGATATGCTCGAGAAAGCCAACGGGCAGAATTGCCAGGCGACCAATCTCCTGAAGACCTTCAGTAGCTCTCGTGAAGCGTCCAGTCTGGGTCTATTTGAGGAGAACTTGACGACCAAGTCTCTTTCCACGGCCATCCAAGCGGTCAACAGGTTCTTTTTGACACAAATCTCTCACGACCACCGGATGATCTTACCCAGCTCGGAAGAACTCGATCAGCGACTCAACACCGTTGCCTCTGAGACTATACGATGCATGTGCTGCCAGAACGATATCGTCAGGCCTGGAAATTCCCTGGTCAACGAGCTGGTGTACCCCGCCATTGACCTAAAGCAAATTCGCCGGAACCCTGCCTTCCGCTTTTCCAACATCTTGCGAGCCAGCATAGAGCGAGAAACCCAGAATAGAGGATGGTGCAATTTGTGTCGGCGGTACCAACAAGTGAAGATCCGGAAAAGCATACACCGTATGCCTCCGGTCCTAATGCTCAACGCAGCACTGAGTAACCCCATCTGTCGCCGCCTGTGGGCTATTCCTGGCTGGCTGCCGGAAGAAATCGGAATTGCGGTCGACAATGGCAAGGCTCTGTGCTTTGAGGGCGATGAGCTCAAGTTGCGACTCCAGTCCAAGATGGCTGGGCTTGTGGTGTATGAACTGGTGGGGTTGGTTTGCGAGATCGACATCCCTGAGCATCAGAAAGCTCATCTGGTCTCCTTCATCAATGTCTCCATATCATCACCCGAGGCGGACCCTACGAACAAGTGGCATTTATTCAATGACTTCCTCGTGACGGAGGTTGACAGGGATGAAGCCCTCCGATTCAATCAACCGTGGAAAGTACCATGTGTCTTGGCTTACCAAATCAAGGATGGACGTCATTCCATGGACGACTCCTGGAAGAAATCGCTTGATACCACCCTTTTGTTCCGTGATTGGTCTATGAAGTAAGTTTACCTTCGAATTTTTGGTGGCGCCTCATTCATTAACGCCCCTCTCTAGTGCTGGCCAAGCCGTGGATTCGCGCGTGACACTTACCGAGGAGGAAAAGCCCACTCCGGGCACCCCTGTTGCGCTGGATACGGAGTTCGTCGATCTCGAAAAAGCGGAAATCGATGTCAAGGCAGACGGCTCGCAAGAGGTGGTACGGCCGAACAAGAGTGGCCTGGCTCGGGTGTCTGTTCTCCGAGGCTCCGGGCTTCGCGAGGGCGTTCCGTTCATCGACGATTACATCAACATCAAAGAACCCATTGTGGACTACGTTACGCAGTATTCCGGCATTAAGCCCGGGGACCTCGATCCCCGAACTAGCCCACACAATCTCGTTCCACTGAAAGTGGCATATAAGAAGCTCTGGTTGCTTCTGAATCTAGGCTGTGTGTTTGTCGGGCACGGCCTGGCCTCCGATTTCCGGAAAGTAAACATTCAGGTCCCCAAGAACCAAACGGTGGACACGCAGTATCTGTTCTTCCACCCTGGGAAGAATCGGCGTCTGAGTCTCCGATACCTCGCCTGGGCTGTGTTCAAGGAATTCATTCAAGAAGAGCCCACCGACAACAACAACCAAGGACACGACTCGATCGAGGATGCGCGGATGGCGCTGCGCCTCTGGAAGAAATTCAAGGAGTATGAAGACGCCGGGGTCGTATCCCAGATTCTGGAGGAGATCTTCCGCGAAGGGTCCAAGCTTGGGTTCCGGCCGCCCCCCAGGAACGGCACCACGACCGTCCTTTCTCGTCCCGGTACTGCGGTGACGATGCAGAATGGCAGCGGCCGCAACACTCCCAGCACCCCCGACGTTGGAGTCCCCGCCGGCAGCGCCCCTGCAACCCCGCGGCAAGCGTTTCGACGCTCGATCGCGTTGACTCCGAGTAACGGCAGCTTTGCGAGCCCTGCCGCAAGCGACATTTTTGGTGCCAGCCCGCTGAAGTAGGCAGTCGTCGGCTGTTTGAAGGAAGCGACAACGGTCTTCCAATCAGGACATGTTTGCTTTTGATTACACTTATACCATGCATCGCTTGATAGAAGGCGACCTTGATTGAGGGGACCCAATTGACTGTCGCAGTTGGGTATCGCTGACACATGGCTTGCCATGCTTCGCGCTTTAATCAGAAATAGAAATTACACCTAGATTCAATATTCTCATTGGGGTTTGCTGTAGTGACATGGGTAATTGCTTTTATTAGAACTAAGCGACGTGTCCATCAAACTGGAACATTATTGACGAATATCTCCTCGGTGACTGGAAGAACTGGTGGTGGGTGGGGAATGACGTGGTTGCGGGAGGATCTCAGATCAACTCAACTCAGCTCAACTCAACTCAGCTCAGCTCGCGGCTTCCACAAACTCCCTGCCCAATCTCTCTCTCTTCACTATCTCCCCCTTCACTCTCATCAACCAGCCTGTTGATGGGCAAATAGAATTTTCTGCAAATAACGGCCGAAGTTCTTAGAACATCTGACCTGTTTAGATCTGTTCATCGCACCGGTGCATCCATCCGACTCACTCAGTTCGCCTTCCCCCTCTGAACGAAAACCCCTCCTTCCGCAAAGCTGCCCCGCCTCTCTCGACAGGCACATCTGACAATCTCACCATGTCGCGCCATCGCGTCAAGGCTGTAAGCTACGATGAAGATGACTATGACGACGGATACTACTCCCCCGACCCCGAAGAGCAGGAGTTTCTAGAGCAGTGCACGACCGAGGTGCTGAACCAGCTGCGTGCGGGGGATCCCTCGGTCACCGCCACCCGCAGCGAGGTCCAGGATGCACTTTACCACTACTACGATGATATTGAGAAGTCGGTGAATTACCTTAGAGGTGCGTGTTTTTGCTGCCAGAGGATGAATTCCTCCTCCCCGGGCTGGTATCTCTGTTGCAGAGACCCAACTAACTACCGCATTACTTCGCTCCAGGCAAGAAGCTCAAGGAACTTCAGAAGAAGCAAGCCGCTCCTCCTGCCGCCCCGAAGACGAAAGGGACATCAGGTAAGCCTTTCTTGCGACGTTCTTCAATCGTTTTGTATTTCTTTCTCGTCGGTGGTTGGGCTCGGGCCCACATAGCAGTGGTGTTCTTCTGGGCTATTTGGATATCTTCACCTTTTGGAATGTGAGTACATGAAGTGTCCTTCTTGTTAAACTGGGTGTATGTGCGACTGGTCCAAACTGACGTCTTTCTTGTCTTCCTCGCCACAAAGCTCTGGGACGGTTTTTATTCTAACAGGCCTTTTTTCTGTTCCAGTGCCGGTTTATCCCGCTCCTCCCCTAATGTTTCCTTCCCCGGCGGCACACTTCTCGGCGGCAGACTTCTTTCGCGACGCTCCCTGGCTGAATGTCCCGGCACACCGCAAGGGTGAGATCCTTGTGGAGCCGCTGTACCCTCGACTGGGTCTTCTGGGCGGTGCGCCCGAGGGCGCGGGTGGAGGGAAAGTGTCGAAGCTGGCTGCGTTGGCTGCTGCACGCAGGAAGAAAGAGGGTGACAAGGCTGCGACTGCTGCTGCTGCTGCTGCGACCCCACCTGCGGCTGCGGATATACCTGATGCTGAGAAAGCCCCTCCGACGGCCCCTAGTGAACCGAAAGGTGCTCCGTTGTCTCTACGCGAGAGGCTGGCGGCCAGTGGCAAGTCGCAGAAGCCGGCATCGGAGGGGCTGCAATCCCTGCGTTCCCTCGGCAAAGGATCTCGTCAGGGCAGCTCCTTGTCGAGCAAGAAGACTACACCGGAGCCGACGCCGCAAGAAAGCCCTAAGGAGGAGGAGAAGGAAGCTACAACTACGAGCCCAGAGCCGAAGCTACCTGTGACCGGCAAGGAGACAGAGCAGGCTGCCGTGAACATCCGCGCACCGCCGTCCACTTTTGCCAGCGCCATTGTCGGGGTTGCGACCCGGCCGAAGATGACCGAGCCCAGCCACTTATCCGCAAACACTCTTGACTTGATCAGAATCTACGGACAGGATCTCGCTGAACCCTTTGACTTTGCAGGCCCCAGCCCCGACGATGTTGTCATCAACGCACAAAGCTCTGCTAAAGGTTTGGCTATTCGGCGCAAGATATAGGATCTCCCCCTAATGGACGTGCAGGCTTCAAATCGAAACAGCCTGCTTCCAAATCGGCAGGTAACAAGAAAGCGCAGGCTGACCTGACGGGTGGGATGAATGACCTCAGCGTTGAGGAGAAGGTGAATATCAAGAGCAAGAACTTAGATGTTTTGTCAGAGTATAGCAAAGCGGAACGGAAGAGAGCGATGAATTTCGCGGTTATTGGTGAGTAAACTCAGCCCCCAGCGGTTTCGATGGTATCGCCTGCTAATAGCAGGATAGGCCATGTTGATGCGGGAAAGAGTACGTTGATGGGCCGCTTGCTTGCTGATCTGAAGGCGATCGACCAGCGCACGCTCGATAAATACAAGCGAGAGGCAGAGAAGATTGGGAAAGGATCGTTTGCTCTCGCCTGGGTCCTGGACCAAGGTGCGGAAGAGAGAGCGAGAGGGGTGACTATTGACATCGCCACCAACAAGTTCGAGACGGAGAAGACGGTGTTTACGATTGTCGATGCTCCCGGCCATCGTGATTTTGTGCCCAACATGATCGCCGGTGCCAGTCAGGCTGACTTTGCCGTCCTTGTGATCGACTCCAGTATCGGCAACTTCGAGTCCGGGTTGAAGGGACAGACCAAAGAGCATGCTTTGTTGGTGCGGAGTATGGGCGTGCAGAGGATCATTGTGGCTGTGAACAAGATGGACTCTGTACAGTGGGACAAAGAGCGTTTCGACGAGATTGAGCAGCAGGTCTCGTCTTTCCTGACGACTGCCGGCTTCCAGCCCAAGAACATCAACTTTGTGCCTTGCTCTGGTATCAGCGGCGATAATGTCACCCGACGCAGCGATGACCCGAACGTGTCGTGGTACCAAGGGCGCACCCTAGTTGACGAGCTTGAGGCCACGGAGCCTTATTCCCATGCGGTTGACAAACCCCTTCGAATGACGATTGGTGATGTGTTCCGTGGTAGCGTTCAGAACCCATTGTCGATATCTGGCCGCATAGATGCGGGTAGCTTACAAGTGGGGGATCAAATCTTGACCATGCCCAGCGGGGAGACTGCCACCATCCGGAGCTTGGAAGTAGACGGAGAACCCAGTGACTGGGCCGTGGCGGGTCAGAACGTCGTCCTGAACCTGGCCAACATTGATCCCATCCACCTTCGATCGGGTGATGTGGTCTGCCGGGCGTCCGCGCCGATTGCCAATGTCACTTCCTTTACGTGCAAAGTGTTGGCCTTCGACCACCTGCTGCCTAGCATGGTGGACATCCACCGGGGTCGTCTGCATGTGCCGGGACGGATCAGTCGGCTCGTGGCCACTCTGGATAAACAATCTGGCAACATTCTCAAGAAGAAGCCCAAGATTGTGGCGCCAGGTACAGTGGCGCGGATTGTCGTGGAAATGGACCAAGCGGTGCCTCTAGAAGCGCCTACGCGGATTGTTCTTCGAGCCGGAGGCGAGACCGTGGCCGCTGGCTTGTTGGAGTAGATAGAAGCAGACGGTTATAACGCATGTAGATGCAGCATTTACTACATAGACAGTTCTTTATTTCTTCTACTGTTTTCTGAAGTCTCAGGGGGTATACTGGACAATGACTCGCCCTGAGTATCCATGTGTGATGTCCATTTTGCCAGCCTGGCCTGAACTAGATAGAGGATCTCGGAGATGCCACGACTGCCGTGGCCGTCGTAGTCCCTTCTAGACTAGCCCTGTCAGACCCTGTGTCATCCTGACAAAACCAACTGAAACTGGCCTTAAGCGTCACGGACTCACGGGTCTTGGACAGAGTGGCCGCAACTGAAAGCAAGGGAAGCCGGGAAGCCTCCTGAGTGGAGAGGTATCCACTTTCCTCAAACTCGAGACCCTGGTGGCTTGTTTATGAGTCAAGGTGTTGATGATGAGGATGAAGAAAAGGCCGGAGTAGGGATAGTGGACAGCCACCCGACCCCGCGGACAGGAAAAAGGGACAGTTGTCTGATTCCTGTAGGTTGATAGCAATGGAACGGCGCAAGAATGAGCGGAATGAGCAGGATTGGGACCGGAGAATACGGTCTCTAGTACTACACCTAAATGACCAACTGGCCAGATCGGGACAAGTTCGAGTGTCTGGCTCCATGCAAGGACGAACCTCGGGAAGGCGGAGCAAGCGAACAAATCGGAATGCGATTCTAGCAAGTTCGACGAACCGCCTGGAAAATTGGGCTGGCAGAATCCCGGGCGGTGTTCCTGCATTGCTGAGTCAGCCAGTGCCCTGAACGCGCTCTCCACCAATCACAGCACGAGAAGTAACCTTAAATGCCATACCCGCGAAAAGGCCAGCATGGCCGCTGCGCTTTCTTTGCCGCCGCCATCCCATACAAGAAGGAACATACAAAGCTGGCTGAAGCTCCCTCCAGACATTCTTTCTTTCTTCTCTTCCCTTTCCTCGTCGCCTTTCTTTTCACCCAACCTCTCCTCCCCTCTCTCCCTTTCATCCTCTTTCTTTTCTTTCTCTTCGCGTGACAGGCACGCACTGTTGACGAGAGAAAAGGGAGTTTCACATTTTGTGATCTCGAAAAAACCATCGCTACGTGTCCTGTGGTGAGGACTGTAACTACACACATAGACACATACACAAACACACATACCTACCATGGCGCGCGTCTCCGCTCGCCAGGGTGCGGCCAAGCCCTTCACGGCTTGGACCACCGTTTTCTATCTGCTTCTTGTTTTCATTGCGCCTTTGGCTTTCCTCGGAACCGCACACGCTCAGGATGATTCGTCAGTACAAGACAACTACGGCACTGTCATTGGTATCGATTTGGGAACCACCTACTCGTGAGTTGATCCTACCGAAGGAGCATGTGCGGTGTTTGTGACGCGAACTGAGACTAACCGGATGACCTGCAGTTGTGTCGGTGTGATGCAGAACGGCAAGGTTGAAATTCTCGCCAACGACCAAGGAAACCGTATCACCCCCTCCTACGTTGCCTTCACCGATGAGGAACGTCTCGTCGGTGACGCCGCCAAGAACCAATACGCCGCCAACCCCCGCCGCACCATCTTCGACATCAAGTGAGTTTATTGTCTGGTTGATTGAGTGGAATCTATTGTGCTAATATGCTGTCTAGGCGTCTGATTGGTCGCAAGTTCGACGATACCGATGTTCAGAAGGACGCCAAGAACTTCCCCTACAAGGTCGTCAACAAGGATGGCAAGCCCGTTGTCAAGGTCGAGGTCAACCAGACCCCCAAGATCCTGACTCCCGAGGAGGTTTCCGCCATGGTTCTGGGCAAGATGAAGGAGATCGCTGAGGGCTACCTCGGCAAGAAGGTCACCCACGCCGTTGTCACCGTCCCCGCCTACTTCAACGACGCCCAGAGACAGGCCACCAAGGATGCCGGTGTCATTGCCGGTCTCAACGTCCTCCGTGTTGTCAACGAGCCCACCGCCGCCGCTATCGCCTACGGTCTGGACAAGACCGATGGTGAGCGCCAGGTCATCGTCTACGATCTTGGTGGTGGTACTTTCGATGTCTCCCTTCTGTCGATCGACGACGGTGTCTTCGAGGTCTTGGCTACCGCTGGTGACACCCACCTTGGTGGTGAGGATTTCGACCACCGTGTCATGGACTACTTTGTCAAGCAGTACAACAAGAAGAACGACGTCGACGTCCGCAAGGACCTCAAGGCCATGGGTAAGCTCAAGCGTGAGGTCGAGAAGGCCAAGCGTACTCTGTCTTCCCAGATGTCTACTCGCATTGAGATCGAGGCCTTCCACAACGGCGAGGACTTCTCCGAGACCCTGACCCGTGCCAAGTTCGAGGAGCTGAACATGGATCTGTTCAAGAAGACCCTGAAGCCTGTTGAGCAGGTTCTCAAGGACGCCAAGGTCAAGAAGTCCGAGGTTGACGACATTGTCCTTGTCGGTGGTTCCACCCGTATCCCCAAGGTCCAGGCTCTCCTGGAGGAGTTCTTCGGTGGCAAGAAGGCCAGCAAGGGTATCAACCCCGACGAGGCTGTCGCTTTCGGTGCCGCCGTCCAGGGTGGTGTTCTGTCTGGTGAGGAGGGTACCGGTGGTGTCGTTCTGATGGACGTCAACCCCTTGACCCTCGGTATCGAGACCACTGGTGGTGTCATGACCAAGTTGATCCCCAGAAACACCGTCATCCCCACCCGCAAGTCCCAGATCTTCTCCACCGCCGCCGATAACCAGCCCACCGTTCTCATCCAAGTTTGTAAGTTGAATCGTGTTGATGTTTTGGTCCGTCGGACACTAACCGGGTTCTAGACGAGGGTGAGCGTTCCCTGACCAAGGACAATAACCTGCTCGGCAAGTTCGAGCTTACCAGCATTCCCCCCGCTCCTCGTGGTGTTCCTCAGATTGAGGTCTCCTTCGACCTCGATGCCAACGGAATCCTGAAGGTCAGCGCCAGCGACAAGGGCACCGGCAAGGCCGAGTCCATCACCATCACCAACGACAAGGGCCGTCTGTCCCAGGAGGAGATCGAGCGCATGGTGGCCGAGGCGGAGCAGTTCGCGGATGAGGACAAGGCCATCAAGGCTAAGATCGAGGCCCGCAACGGACTGGAGAACTATGCCTTCAGCCTGAAGAACCAGGTCAATGACGAGAACGGGCTGGGTGGCCAGATCGACGAGGACGACAAGCAGACCATTCTGGATGCTGTCAAGGAGGTGACTGACTGGCTGGAGGACAACGCTGCCACTGCCACCACGGAGGACTTCGAGGAGCAGAAGGAGCAGCTGTCCAACGTGGCGTACCCCATCACTAGCAAGCTGTATGGCTCTGCCCCGGCGGATGAGGATGACGAGGCGTATGGCCATGACGAATTGTAAAATAAGTTATTCTTAGAGGGATTGTTTAAGGAGTTTGCATTGCTTGATTGTTCAAGACCAACCAACCTTTTGGTTTGATAGTTTAAATATGATACCTATCCTAGATGCTCTCATCGATGCTCTCTACTTGATCCGTTACTTGAATGAATAGAGTTAGACTCCCAGACTAAAAGTCCGACTGTATTTGAGATTGATAGTCCATTCATACAACCTTTTAAGCCGAAGGCACCTCTCCCCCACCACCCTGCGAGATAAACTCCCGCACCACATCGACAATCACCTGATGATCATCCTCCTGCTTCAACCCACTGACCACAATGACGCCCACCACCCCATCCACCCCGCGCACCCGCACCGGGAACCCCCCACCATGAATGGCATAATCATCCGCCACGGCCCCGCCATTACTGGACCGCAGCGCATACTTCCTGACGAACGCCGCCTCCACGCCTCCCTTCTCGGCGTCCGCCAGCGTGGACAGGAGCTTGTTGCGCATCAACCAACTGCTCACCCCCCAGCGCAGCACGGTGTTCCGCTTCCGGCGCACCCACACCTCGTTGTCCGGGATCGTGCCGGGCTCCGTGGCGCACTGGAAGACGACGTGCGGCGGGACCGGTTGGTTGTCGGTGAAGGCGGAGGGTAGCGGCGCCGTGGTCAGCGTGATGCTGATGAGGGCCGGCTTGCGCGAGCTGGCCGGGAGGCTGAGGATCCGGTCCCGGAGGGCCAGGCCCAGGTTGAAGGCCGTCGTGGCGGTGAAGGTGCTGAAGATTAAGGCCGGAGAGGTTTCGTGGGCGGTTAGGGTTATTGGCTTTTTTGGTTAGTGTTAGTATTTTTTTTTTTGGAGGGATGGAAAGGGGGGATTGAGGGTGGGGGATTGGGATTGGGATTGGGGGCTTGAGGGGAGGTGGTTGAGGGCTGGTTACGTACGTCGGTGCTGACTTGGGTGAGGGGTCGGTCTTCCATTTTGGTGGTTGTGGTGGTTGTGGTGGTTGTGGTGGTTGTGGTGGTTTGGGTCTGGGTATAGGTTCAAGGTAGATTGGTGGGGAGGGTTTTTTTGTTTGGGGGGTAAGAGGTGAAGTCAACAGTGACAAGCTGGGATGAGGGGTTTTATACCTATTGTACGGAGGACCGGTGTCCTGTCTCCACGTCCCAGGCCTGCATCGGGGTTCGCCCGCGGGGAATTGCTAAGAAAAGGGAGTAGGCAGTAGGAGTACCGGAGGAGGGAAGGTCCAACACGAAGAAAAGTGGATCAGGGCCGATGACGTCGGAGTTGCGGTTCCGCGGTTCGGGATTGGAAGGTGGACTTTGTTTGTTCTGGTCTTCGGTGAGATTAGAGAATTGTGTGTGTATGTGTCTATGAATAGTGCATCTAGTAGTGTAGTATGTAGTAGTTGAAGTTGATGTGTAGTAACGTTACTAGGGAACGAAAGGAAAGAAAAGGTTGCATAGTATCATCTGCATTGCTCCGCTTCTTCCCCTCTTTCCTCTCCTCTCCTCTCCTCTCCTCTCCTCTCCTCTCCTCTCCTCCCCTCCTCACAACGCTTCGCTCAATCATCTCCGGTAGCAATGCGCCACCTCGTCAAAAAAGCCTGTGATAAATGCATTGCCCGCAAAATCAAATGCAGCGGCGCTCGTCCCTGCGACGCTTGTCGCCAGAACCCCAAGCAGGTCATTTGCACCTACCTCAAGCCCGTCCGGCGCAGAGGTCCCAAGGTGCGACGATTGTCGAGTCCCAAAACACATGCAGTCCCCCAGTCCCCAAGTCCCGACGATGCTCCCCCAAAGCACCACACTACAGTCCCTCTGGTAGCGTTGGCGTATGTTATTCAGCTATACCGGCAATCCTCCTACGGCGTCTGGCCGGTCATCGATGCCCCCGCTCTCCTCGAGAAGCTCAAATCAGCACCGCCAGTCGACACTCTCTGTCTAGCTCTGGCCCTCTCTGCCGCCACCATGGCTCAGTTGCAACTGTCACCACTGCACACTTCAAACGCCACCGTCGACTGCACGACCCTGGCAGCCGAGTGCATGAGGCTGCGGGACGCGAGCTCCTATCGAGAGCGCCCCGACGTGCGAAGTGTCCTCGCTTCGTTCTTCCTGCATGTGTACCACGCCAAGATCAACCGACGCCACACGGCGATGACCTTCATACAGGAGGCCATCCGGGGGGCTAGGCTTTTGGGTTTGGATGCCGGGGGCATGGCCTGCGATGTTGATGTGGTTGCCAACAAGGAGGTGGTGTTTCTCCTGCTCTGGATCTCGGAGAGGTAATGGTGCTGTCTGCCGAAGGGTTGCTGTTATTGACCGCTCGCAGGGGCTATGCTATGCATCTAGGGCTACAACCGTCCAATACGCTTCCCGTCGTGATCCCTGATCTCGGTTCCGAGGGTAGTGCAGAGGTGAAGGGCTTACTGCAGCTGGGCCGGCTGTTTGCAACCTTCGATGTGACCTGCAGCGGGCGTGGGAGTGCAAGCACTCCGGAGTGTCTGGCAGAGGCCGAGGCAACATTGGCAGTACTATCTCGAGGGCAAGAGGGTGGCCCGTCAACGCGTCTGGCGGACTACTGCATCACTAAAGAATGGATGCGCACGATGATCTGGCAGAAAGCACTGTCGCAGCGGCTGCTCTCGTCGACTTCTGGCACGGAGCTCATGACCTTCCGCTTTCCTGCAGTCGTCGGCCGTTCTCTCCTCTGCTCTCTGCAGGGGTTTACCGAGTCGGACCTGCTCCCATTGGGTCGGGATCAGGTAAGCTTTGACCGTGTCAGAGACCGAGAATCACGCTGAAAGCGGGCAGTTGTTGAAGTGCTTCGAGGTGACGAACTCACTAGCAGATATCATCCTGCTGGCTGGGTCGAGCGCAGTGCACTCGACCTTGCAGTGGAGGCCGCAGGACTTTCTGCATGCTTTGTACCAGAGATTACTGCCCTTCCTGGAGCAAGACCCCATGCTGAAGGCGTTGCTCCGGGCTAAGACTGCTGAAGCTTTGGTCAAAGCTCCTGCGCGTTTGTTGGGCCTCGGGCATGATGATAACAGGCTTGAGGAGCAGATCTTGAGCTGTCAGACGGAAGAGTCTGAGGAAGCTAATGTGGAAGATTTCTTCACCACTCCATGTCGGATTGAATCGGTCATCTGATCTGAAGTGGCTGTCTACCTATGCTGCACAGAATATTCACACCTTCAGCAAGATGCTGGCTCACTCTGATATCTGGAGCACAATTCTCCCCGCAATATCGCCCTTCTCCATCTCCTCATAAACTTGAGGCAAATCCTTGAACGGTCTGACCTTGATCTCAGGCTTCACCACCCCGCGACGGACTAGATCCACTGCCTCCATACATTCTTTCAGTGATCCGACCAGGTTGCCGGTGATCCGAAGCCCTTTGATCACGATGGTGGCGATCGGCGTTTGCAAGGTTGGCCGTCCTGGCGGGATTCCCACACAGCTCAAAGCCCCTCCGACTCGTAGCATCTCGCACGCATGAGCGAAAGCTTTGGCGCTGCCTGCTGTTACTACTGCGGCATGTGCACCAAGTCCAGTGATCTCATGGACGCGCTGAACCGGGTCCGTCATGGTAAAGTCAATGAATTCGACAGCGCCCAGCTTGAGGACAAAGTCCCGCTTGTCACCGGCATCTACGCCAATGACAAGTGCTCCTTGTGCTTTCGCATATTGCACTAACCAGTCAGCATTCTATGAGGATGCTCTGCTCCGATACAACTCACCTGCCAAGTGCCCGAGGCCTCCCCCTGCGCCGACCGCCACTAACCAATTGCCCGCCCGGATGTTTGCATTGAGAACAGCCTATACAGTCAGCGATATACTTGTGGCGAGTGAGGTGAAGTACCTTGTAAGCCGTCACACCAGCGCACAGAACGGGGCCAATGACTTTAGGATCGATATCATCCGGCAGGATCGTCAAGTAGTCAGCATCCAACGCGATGTACTCCTGGAAGCTTCCATCCTCATGATGGAGGTGGTTGGTGCTTTTGAGGCAGTACTGCTCGGTTCCGGCTAGACAAAACTCGCATCGTCTGCAGATCCGACTTGAGAATCGTATTCCGACAAGCCCTCCGACCTCTAGGTCTGTTCCACACCCTGGGCCGAGCGCCACAATCCGTCCCACGCCTTCATGGCCGCCCACATGGGGGATCTTGATGTTTGTGATGGGTGTGCCCTCGGACGAAGCAGCCGTGCCGTTCTTCGTGTGCAAGTCTGCATTTCATGGATTTTAGTATGGGTTCATCATCGAAACAGTGTACTCACCACTCTGGCAAACCCCTGTGTATAGCACTTTGGCTAGAACCTCATTGTGGCCCGGTGTAGGGACGGGGTAGTCCTCGCGGAACTCGACACTGCCCCCGAGTTCGTTGACCAGAGCTACGGTCTGGATTTGAGGGATGGATTCCACGGTCATTGCTGTTTCAACAAGAAGATTGTTTAGTATGAGCTGACGGTGAGAATGTGTCCTGGTGGGAGGTTTAAGTAGACCTGGCGGTCGTCCAATTTGAGCTTCAATCTGGTTCGACTTTGGGGCCTATGATGCTATTTCTCCGATTGGCTTTTATTTGCATTGATTGAGCTCTGCAGACTGTGTAATTCTCCGAGGGGCCCAAGCATTGCATGCGGAGAAGAGGTCAAGTCACGGGGTGGTTGATGGTTGCTTGCTTTGTCTGTTCGTGTTCTTCCCCGCCTTTTGCTCTTCTCCTCACTCCATGCACATCATACTCCTTTCCCATCTACCAATCTATCTGTGAACTACCCCTCACGGTGGCTAGATGCATGCATCATGCAGCAATTCTCCGAGGGTTTTCTCCGGTTGCCTTACCAAGCAATGACAGGCTTTGTGCATGCTGTTCAGGACTACTTTTGGAGTCTTGTCTGGCTCTTCACCCCACACCCTACGCAATGGTTCGAGATTCCAAACTTGGATGCTGCGATAGCCACTTGAATTGATGGCTCTCTTTTGACCTGAGCGGTTTCTCCATCGCCTTCAACGCTCATTGTCATAGGACACAATGATTGTCTCTACAGCTACGATTGTCTCTAACACAAGCCATCAAGATGCCAGGCTTGCCTTGCGACTATGGGTCATACATCTCAGCTCGATCTACTCAAACTTCGACAATCTATGTCTGTGTCCAACTTTGTTTTCTTCAGCTCTATCATTCGACAAGGCAGATGGCTGAGACGAACGTCAGCCCCTCTAGACACAATGAATATAGTGGGCTTTTTCAGAGCTGTACAAAGCATAAGGTCTACTTCGAAGGGATCCGATCCGGGACAGCAACTTGACAAAGGTCGGCTCTTTGTCAAATCATACAATCTTATTGTCCTCCTTCGGTTGATCGGTGTTTATCAAGAACTAACGACAGTATAGACATCAATCCCAGTTTGCAGGCAATCATGGAGAGTATAAATGCTACGCTACCGAAGCACTCTGCTTCGCCGGCCCATACTTCCATCGCCATCTCCCTCACACCTCTGTTATTGACACCTCTGCCGACACCCTTCTGGCGCCTTTACGCATACGTGTTGTAGAAATCCCAAAATGGAGTCTAGTAGACCTGCAAGCCCCCCCAATCCGCAGCCGGGCGAGTCAGCCCCTCCCCCCGATCTGGAGAATATGCCCGTAGAGCTGTTCTGGCAGATGGCGCAGCACCTCCCGGTTGAAACCCTGACCAGCCTCCGCACAGTATCCCGGAAGGTAAGCGCCAAGGCACGGCAGCCCTTCGCGCAGTGCGGCTTGCGCACTCTGTCGATGACCCTCGATGTGCGGGGCTACGACAAGGTGGACGAGATCGCCAACCACGAGTTCTACCACAGATTTCCTCAGCGGCTGGCTGTGTATCCGCCGGAAGCCCCGTGCGACAGCTTCTGGACGGATGCGGCGCTGCGCAAGCTGGGCCAGACCCTGGAGCACCAGCTGGCGCGGTGCCGGGAGATGGTGCTCTACTACGGCGCGCCGGACCAGGTGGACCGGATGGACGACATGCTGAGCCTGCACGCGCTGTGCCGCATGCTGGCTGTCAGCCAGATCCCGCTCCGCTACCTGGTGCTGTTCCGGCGACAGGCGCCCGAGCGCCGCGCGATCCAGCTCCTCGACTGGCCCCAACCGTACCTGCCGCCAAACATCTCGGGCATCTGGACCGAGCTGCGCCAGCTGCACGTCTACGAGCCCGAGGACAACGGCGCCATCGAGTACCTGCGGGTGTTGCTGCCGGCGATCCTGCAGAACGCGTCGCAGCTCGAGGAGTTCAAGCACGTCGTCTCGCCGCGGGTGTTCTTCCGCTCCTACGTGATTCCCCTGCGCTGCGCGATCTGGGCCGATGAGGATCCGTCGCTGCGTGCGCCCGCGCCGCTCAGGCGGGTCGAGGTCGCGGGCTCGTACATCAACCTCGAGGACCTGATGGGGTGGCTGGGAAGGTACGGCCCGACGCTGGAGCGCGTGCAGATCTGCGTGACGTACGCCCACGGCAGTGCTACGCTGTGGTCGGAGGTGCTGAAGCATATGAAGGAGGTCTGTCCCGTGCTGCGGTATGTGTCGGTCGTGACGTGCCGGCGGTCGCTGGGCTGCGTGGAGTCGGAGGACCGGGGCCAGATATTGGAGGCATTGGACCGGATGATTGAGACGGCGGAGCATGCGGGCATTTAGGTTGTAGCCGTAGTAGCCAGCTTTCGTAGCCAGCTTTGAAGCGACGTTACGGAGGTAGATCGTCCTTTGCCGTATTTCATACATCAACATCTTGCTTACTGTAATGTCGCCCAACAGCTCAATATCAAAACCAGACTGAACCACAATCCATTCCTACAACCAAAGACTATAGTACTTATCAATCTCCCTCTCCAACCTCCCAACCATCAACAAACAAAGAATCCAAATCCAAACCCCAATAACCCAAGTCCAAATAAACAACCCAGCCCCCTCCCCCACTCCCCAAGACCATCCCCAAAGACCATCCCCCCCCAAACCCCCGCTAGGCTAGATATTATAAAAAGAGAGAATCAAACACAAACCCCCAACCCCACCCCGACCTCCCCGCCCACAACCCTCACCTGACTACCCCGGGGCGGCACCCCATCCTCCCAAACAATCATCTCCGACGCATTCCCACTCCCCGGCCCCACCGGCCCCATCGGCCCCATCGGCCCCAACCTAACTCTATAACCCCTAAACGGATCCCCAAACACATCCGACAGATCGAACCACACCTGGCCCGGCCGCTCGAGGTAGTTGTACGCGAAGATGGTCTGCGGCGCGCCCGTGTACAGCCCGTTCGCGACGGTGGTGAGCTTCAGGCTGATCCTGCCGGTCTGCGCGTCGTGGCGGTACGGTTCCGTCCAGGTGGTGTTTTGGGGCAGACAGGTTTCCGGGGGCGTCGTCGAGGAGACCGGCGTTAGGTAGATGGGGAAGAGGCATGCGTTGTGGATTGTGGCGTTGGCGGGTTTGATTGGGGGGTTTGGGAGGGGGGTTGCGGTTGTTGTTGTGGTTGTTGTGAGGGGGAGGAGGAGGGGGAGGAGGGTTAGAGGGTGCATTTTTGGGGTTGGGGTTGGGTTCGGTTTGGGTTTATAACGAGGAGGTGAGGGGGGTGGTTCAGTTGTGTGCTTGTTGTGTTGAAGGTTGGTTGGTTAGGGCTTGGTGGTGGAATGAGGTGTATTGTGTATTGTGTAGGAGCTGGAGGCGAAGGTGTTTATATAGCTTCACTGTACCGTACGTCTAGCTCATTCTTTCCAGTGAATAGTGTATGCGTATGCTATACAGCTGGACACGTCGGACGGCTCGGATCACTGTGCGATCTACTCATGTGCGGTTACGACATGGCCGACGTCAGTTGTAACTGTCGGTTCGACTGTGCTCCTTCATCGGTTGTACAGAAGCTATACTGGAGTACAAGCATAGGAGTGTGGGCAGAGTATAACAGAAAAGGTAAGCAATATCTAATGTGTCTTTCCAATAAAAAGGTACAGTCTAATGTACACTGTGCGGCAGCGAGTCTAGCTCTAGCTATGCATCTATACACCCTACACATCTATCACCGCCGACATGCCCAACGGGATATTCCCCTCGCGCGCGACCACCTGCATCGACCGACTCGTCAGCCCGCTCAAATGCACCGTCGTCTCGAACCCCGCCCGCGGCACGCTCTTCACGAAACTCGCCTCCCCGTCCGTCGCCACCTCGTAGATCGCCCAGTTGTCATACTCTGTGGCCCCGTTCCAGCTCATCGACACCGTCGCCTGATCGTCCGACGTGCGGATCGCCACCACCGCCGGCGGCCAGAACGGCGTCGCCTTCCACGGGCACTTGAACCCGCGGTACGAGGCCACCGCGTTGTCCTCGCCAAACTGCGCCGTCAGCACCGCCCGGCCCTGCGCGTCGTACTCCTTGACCCGCGCGATCGACCCGTACCCCAGCACCACATGCCCGGACTCCGGGCTGAGCAGCTGGAAGCTGCCCTGGCTGACGCTGTGGATCACGTCACCGGCGTCCGACAGCGCGCGCAGCGTCGACACCTTGTGGGCGACCAGGTCGACGTAGAAGCTCAGCCCCGTCGTCGCCGCCACCGTCTCCGTCGGCGTGTTGGCGTTGTTGAACAGGCTCAGCACCATGCCCTCGGCCGTCTGGTTGTAGACGCGGATGTCATGCTGCCACGAGAAGACCGCCTTGTCGTCGATCTCGAAGTCGCCCGTGTTCTTCTCCCCCTGGACGAGGTTAGACCTCACACATCGAAGGAACTCAACTCAAGCACGAAGATCAGGATGCACTTACACTAAGCCGCCACATCACCGTGCCATTATTATGAATATAAAACCCGGACCAGTAATGCCGCAACGAGATGATATACCCCTCGTCCATCAACTCCACCGAGTTGATATGATACGCATCCCACGGCTTCTCCTTGGTGCCGTACTCGGCGCCGAGCCCCTGCTTCGAGATCTCCAACGGAATCTCCGCGAGATGCTCCAGCGCGCTCCACGCATACACGATCTCATTCGTGGCGATGTCGATCTCAAAGAACATGCCGTCCAGCATGTAGTCGTCCGGCGCGCCGCCGATGGCCGTCAGGTCGTGCTGCGTGACGTTGTACGCGGTCACCAGCAGCGTATTGCGGTCCGTGATGTGGCTCTCGTGGAGGTCGATGTACGAGTCGCGGGGCTCCGCGAACGGCGACACGAAGTTGCCCCCCAGCGTCACCGTGTAGATCTCCCGGTACGTGTTGTCGAGGATGTGCACCGTCCCGTACCCGAACCCCAGGTCCGTCATGTCCCCCGCCCAGAAGGTGAGCACGTCCTCGTTGTACAGCCGCTGCGTCCGGAAGTTGGCCGTCACCTCCGGCGGGCCCTCGTACACCAGCTGCCCGTCTTCGTCGTAGATCAGCGCCGCCGTCCCCAGCCCTTGGTTGCCCCGCGGCCCGACGAAGATGTACCCCGGGTCCGTGGCGCCGGTCTTGGTGACTTTGAGTTGGGGGGGCAGGAACGCCGCGGTTCGGTATCCGACATACGGGAAATTGTCGGCCGCGGTGGGGGGTGCAAGGAAGAGGAGAAGGTGTAGCGCCGCGCTGCTGGCGAGGGCGAGTGTGCGGATCATGCTGGTCGATTATCGATCATCGGCGATTTGTGGGTATGGTGTATATACAGATGGTTATATACGGGGGAGGGGGGTAAAAGAGCGTATCCCCAGAGGGCGGAGGGAAGGACTGGTCGAAAGAATGACAGAAGTCAACTGTAGAGAAGACAGCGACGGTTAAGAAGAATATAAAACATCGCAGAAAGCGGGGGGGGCAAAGAGATATTAAGACAGGGACGGCACAGAGAAGGGAAGAAGAGGAGGGACTGGCCTCAAGGCAGTATAGTTGAGTGGACTCGATTTGTCGGATCATCCCCCGGGCGGTGATGGTTCTTGCCTGTTCCGGTAGGCGGAGAGCGGGCTAGACCCCTTGATTGGTGGTCGATGGCCACCGGACGCGCAATGGATTGTCCTCTTAATCTCCTGTCTTCCATTTCGGTTAATTGAGGCTGATCACCATGCAGAACAATCGTTTATTGATGGCTTTGGACCCTTGACGTATGTTGCAGGAAGGCAGGCACTCGATATTTCTGCATGATGTTGGATTACATTGACTAGTGGCTTACAATTCAGCAGTGGAATTGACAGCTCATGTCCGGCATGCTTTCCCTAGCCGCCCATGATATCATTAATCACCACTTCAGCAGCAGCAGCAGCAGCAGCAGCAACAGCACAAGACTTACGTATCCCATGTATTCTGGCATATTCTCGCTATCTTTGGATGATTGCAGAGTACGTTCAAGCTCAAAACCATGGCATTGAACAGTACGTCTTCACGTGGAAGAGTAGATCGACGGTATAGATTACCAGCATGCCCTACGCATATTGAAAATTCAAGCGACTGAATCCCTCTGATGACAAAAATGTCTCGACAAATGCAATCCGAGTCTATAACTAATTAATCTATAGTTCACGTCGATCATTATATACATCCCAGAAAACAAGGCAATCCTTAAAGACACATGTACAGGCATTTAAGCCTTGCACATACGGCCCGACTCCGACACGGTCCAGTACTCACTGCCCACACCCTTGAGAACATAGAACACGTGGTCAGGATCCCACTTGTTCTTGATCTGGGTCAGGTTGTCGTAGTTGGAGCCGAAGAAGGTCTCCTGCCAGTTCAGCTGGTTGAAATCCGCCTCGTTCTGGTAAGCACCAGCGCCGGGAGTGGCGGCCTCGAGCTGCGGCACAGCCTGGTGGGTCATCTGGTACTGCTCCTCGACCATCTGAGACCAAGGGGCAGTCTCGTTCCACGCAGCACCAATCTGCATGGTCACGGCCGCCTTGCGCCACTCGGGGAAGATAGCGTTGGCGACGTCGTTGGAGCTGGTCACGTTGAGACCAACTCCGACAGCGATGATACCCTCGCTGGTGATGTTGCGGAGAGCAGAGACCAAGGGAGTCACGTTGGAGTCCAGAACGGAACGGGGGATCAGGCGACCACCATAGTTGTAGGTACCAACATCCAGGTTGCCGTAGGGAAGAGGACCCATGTACTTCTCGTAGTGCTCATAGTACGAATCGTACTCGGTGTAGGAGACAGCATAAGTGATGCCCAGGTCGGTCAGGGCGGAGAGGAAAGGTGCAAGGATGGTCTTCACCTCGTCGCTGGTCTTGTTGAAACCGGTCAAAGGGTTGATCAGGAAGATGCTGTTGGTCATCTCGTAGATGACGGTGGTACCGGCATCGATCATAGCGGGCAGCAGCTCGTGGAAGCGAGCGACGGCCTCGAAGAAGACGTCCGTAGTGACGTTGGCCGCGGTGAACTGAACGCCAGCACCGGAAACGGTGGCATCGGGGTAGGCCTTGACGGTAACAGACAGAACAACGCCATAGTTACCGGCACCACCACCGCTGAGGGCCCAGTAGAGGTCGGTGTTGTTGGTGCGAGACGCTGTGACAACATCGCCAGCAGCGGTGACGACCTCGAAGGACAAAGACTGATCGGCTCCCAGACCGAACGAGGTACTCAGAGCAGAGTGACCACCACCCTGGAGATAACCTCCGGCAAGACCGACGGTGGGACACTCACCACCGACCACAACGTGGCCGTTGGCGTGGACAGCATCAAGAACCTGGAATCCCATGACACCGCCACCGAGCTTGTAGGCAGGGCCAGTGTAGGTGGAATCGGACCAGTCAACATACTCAATGTTGTTCAGGTGGTGGGTCCAGATGGCCAGAGCACCAGCACCGGTGGAACGACCAAGATAGCTAATGCTGCTGTTAGCCGTGGATCGTCATATGTCAACGTGCAGAGAAACTCACTCATGGCCAGTGTTCCGGATGACGATACGGATGTTGTTGGACTTGGCAAAGTTGATAGCCGCAACAACCTCATCGCTAGACGAGACGTTGACGGCATAATCCACATAGTTGCCAAGCAGGCAAGGTCTATCCACGGAGGTGAAAGGATCGCAACTCTGGTTGGCGAAGTAGGTTTGCATCACAGACGAGGAAGTGTCCATACTTTAAAGCGGCGTGGAATTAGCTTGGTTGATGCGGCAAGACGTGTGCATGTCCTTTAGGAGGGGTGTGAACTTACTGGGTCTGCGGGTAGTACCAGTTGCTTTGCAACTCCTTGCACGCGGCAGCATCGTAGTTGGGAGCATGGCAAGGAGTACCAATGGGAACAGTCGCAATCAAGCGACCGTTCACCGTGCTGTTCAGAGTATCCCAGCTGGACGTGGAGGGCCAGCAGTCATCACCAGGCAGACAGTGGCAATCGCCGGCGTCGGTGGCGGAGACCGTGGAAGTGAGAGCAGCAGTGGCTGCTGCCAAAGCCCAGGAAGCCTTCATTGTGAGGACGAAAAGTAGAAGGACTGCTAGAAGATTGACTGGGATGTGAAGTTGAAGATGATTAAGGGAGTAGAGGTACTTTATACTTCTAGTTGGCGAGTACTAAACGGACAGACCATATCACGATCCATCCAACGAGCTGAGCTATTGGAAGCAGGCCATCTCGGAGATGTTCCCTAAGAGCGTTTAGTTCGAGGGGAACGGAGAATAGTGGGGAAGATCCGTGGTGCGCTGCAGGCACACAGCCAGGCAGAGAATAACAATAATGTTGCAGGAGTCAGGTTAGTGAGTTAGTGAATTTAGTGAGTTTAGTCAAACGAAATCAACCAGGAGAGAGGGAGTGGTAGAACCGAGGACCGTAGAGGAAGAGTCTGGATGGAGCCTGGAGTCTACCAGGAGTCTAGTAGTAGTTAGATAGCGGGACTCAGGCCAGAAGGTGTACCGCAGCTCGGCAAATCGGAAGTCGCTCAATCTGGATGG
This sequence comes from Aspergillus aculeatinus CBS 121060, assembly GCF_003184765.1. Lineage (NCBI taxonomy): Eukaryota > Fungi > Ascomycota > Eurotiomycetes > Eurotiales > Aspergillaceae > Aspergillus > Aspergillus aculeatinus. Next base: position 314,939 of record NW_020291513.1, read on the forward strand.
ATGCAGGCTAACTGGAAGAGGCAAAGCGCCGCACTCGGCCTGGTGGGGACAATTTCCAGTGGTGACCGAGGTCTGCCAGTGCCCACCTGGCTGGCACTCACTGTCCACTGCCAGTGCAGTGTCTGGCTCAGTGGCTCTGCTTCTTGCCTCCATCCATTCCATCTTTGGCTTCCTATCTCTAGTCTATCTCTCCCAGACTCCCACTCACTCTCTCGCTGTGGCACTGTGCCAAGGAGCCATCAATTGCCAAAATTCCACTCTTTCATCCCTCCGCCGCCTTCCGAGCCCTACAATTGGCATGCTGCCATAATAGGCTTTACACCATTCCAAAAGCCAAACTCCTTGGGCGTCATTGGTGGCTGCTGGCTACTACTAGCTAGGGCTTCTCTTTCACCATCCGGCTAAGGCGGGCTTGAAATTTCATCCGGTCATCCCTTGAATAATAATATTATCGGTTTATCGGTTTCGGCACCCGCATTGGGCAAGGCACCTGTCTCACGATGCTAGACCACAACTTCCAGCTGCTCAGCGCCAGGACCTTCTCTTCGTGTTCACGTTCAGGGGTAAAGAGATTTTGAAAACCATGGTCATGATATCTCTACTAATGATAGCTTCCCTCTGGGCCACGTACCCATAGTCACGGACTTCCGAGTGACAGCGGAAAACTTCCAAGCGAAAGAAGTCACCGATGTGTCTGCCTACCAGCTGCCGCATTCTCGACCTTGACCCACCACTGCTCTTTTCTCCTCCTCCCCCCTCCCACACTTCTCCATGGACCCAGCATCCTGTCGAAGCCAACGCTTGGGGCAAGGGATCATCCAGACTGGAGGCAGACACTGCAGATCGAACACACCGACTAAAAGACTAAGATTTAACTTAGTCGTTAACGGCGCCCTAAAGATAGACTAGATTGGCGTCATTTGCGCATGGTTACTGGATTCAATGCCATGTGGTAGTGATGATCATTTCTGCAGGGGGGAGGTTAAAGTTCTCATCTCCTCGTGGTGACTGTGTCCACAAGCGTGGCGCTAACCCAGAAGCCCAGAAGCCCAGAACCACTAGACTACTATCGAAGTGACCGAACCTGACCTGCCCATCGATCGGACCAAGCCGCCCATTGGGAAAGGGACCGCATTGCCGCTGGGTTGCAGCTGCCATGCTGGAGTTACATTGGCTGTGTCGGAATTGGAAGGGAAGGGTTAGACTCAGAAATTGGAGGAGGAACGAAAATTTTGGCTGGGTGCTCGCCAGTCCGCGCCACGGTTCTCTGGCAACGCCAGTCTTAAATTATCTTAACTACTGCCATGACTGCTGTTGGCTGCTGCCACTGCAGTGCTTCGTCTGCTTCCTGCTTGCTTGTCCTCGCCAAGTCACCGTCGACAGGGCCACAAAACCGTATTTCCCCTGGACCCGAAAGCTTATAAAACTGCAACCCCAAATTCGGCGTTTTCAACCCTCCGGAGATATATCTACCTCGTACCTGGCACTGAAGCAATGAGGGTTGCCAGGATGTGCTCCTTGTCAAGATGAGTTCCGACAGTTCTTCGAATGCCGGCCCGGCCCTGTTGAGTGGTCTCTGGGCGGCCGTCGGCATCACCACATTCATCCTCATTCTCCGCATCGCTGCTAAAATCAAAATTCGTCACTTCCACATTGACGATGTGCTGATGATTGCGGCCCTGGTAAGTGATTCACCTGCGGCCTTTCTGCTATCAATTTACCTCTAATGCGATGTCTGTCTCCGTCTCAGATCCTAACCCTCTCTTCCATGGGGCTTTTAACCAATTCCGTCCGGCATGGCTTTGGCAAAGACCTCGAGACTCTGGAACTGTCAGATTTGGAAGCAGTGTTGAAGGACATTGCCATCCAGGTACCGCTCGTCACGTTCAGCACCGGAATTGCCCGTTCCTCGTTCGTTCTCTACTTGCTCGGAATCCTTGGCGGAAAGAAACCATACCAGATCGCGCTCTGGACAGCCATGATGCTGCAGCTAGTCTGCAACATCATCGCCGCCGTTTTACCACTCAGTATTTGCCGCAATGTCCGAGCATTGTGGGTTCCCGGAACGGAGACTACCTGCGGTAACACGGTTGCGGTCATTCACTTTGCCTACTTCCAGTCCTGTACGCATCTGATCCCCTACACATTTGACCGAAACTCTGGACTGATTGTTTGAACCAGCCATCAATACCGCGACCGACTTGTTCCTGGCAGTTTTCCCTACTGTGATCTTTTGGAACCTGAATCTAAAACTTCGCATCAAGATCAGTTTGATCATCCTGCTGAGTCTGGGTATTGTGTAAGTGGACCATCCCTCGTTTGATCGGCTCGCGCTAAGACCGCACCACCAGCGCTATGATTGCGTCTATTATCAAAACCACCAAACTCGACCAAGTGCCCAGTGTGACCAATATTGGCGCGTCCGGAGGCGTGGAACTGATCCGCTGGGGTTACACTGAGAACGTGATCATCATCATGACCTCATCCATCCCTTGTATCCGACCACTTTTGATCTCCTCTGTGAGGAAATTCTCCAGCAATGCCAAGTCACGCTCCTACGAGCTCACTGGACCCTTCAGCGGCAACAAAGGCAATACGAAAAATGGCACTGCGCCATCACAGAATCAGGAACGGAGGGATGATGACGCCGACAGCGTCGAACAGATCCTGCGTGAGGCCTACCAGCAGAACTCGGCGCTGGAGGCCGGCCGTGGTATTACGAAACAAGTCGACATCTCGGTAGTGTCTGATGGGTCATCTTTTGGACGATGATCGAGCACTGAACAACCTACTTTGACGAGACCATTCTCTCTTTAGATTTCTATCTTTTCTTTCTCTTCCTTTTCGGTCCCTATTTTCCGATAATGTCTTTCCTCTTCTGGGCATGTGCGGTATCTAGAATACCATACTGATGACGACGGGCACGACTGTCATGGTAGGCAGTCTACGACTATACTTAATGAATTTGGTTTCACTTTTGGGAGAAATTTATATACCTGAGGCATTAACATTGCCATTTCCCTGTTTCTGCTTGTCAGCCCTGGAGATTGAGATGGTGATGGCAGCGGGATTGGCTGAAAGCCACCCCCACCGTGTCATTTCCCAAGAGCAAGTGACAGCCAGCCGATGCCCTGAAAAGCAGGATGTCTCAGTGGTGAACCATGGAACAGTAGCGATCTATTGGCATACGGAACCGTGGAGCGAGGGAGGAAGGGAGGGAGGGAGGGAGGTTCAAGGGAGAGCGTGCGGTGTCTCCACCCGGCCTGATTAAACTTTTTACGCAGTGGCCACTGCGCGCCAGCATCCATGAATCCATCGATTGAACCCGGCTCTGCACCGGCCGGTGCTTGCCCGAACGGTATGTTGGCCCGTCTCTGCTGCGACAACTCGACAAGGACCTGAATTTGGGGTTTGCGGAGGATGTCCCTATCTTATCTCCTCTGTCCTGCGATCTGCATGATCTGCTTTTTTGGTCGGTCTCGCCGGGGACGGAGTTCAGCGCTTTCAGTTCCCCGGTGACTGGGGATACAGAATGAACAGTGATCGAGCAACCAGAGACTTTTTTTTCTTTTCTCGAGGGACCCAGTTTGCGCAAGGTGGCAAGGGAAAAGAGTTCCGCCAAATTGCCGATTAAAATTTCCTTTGTCTTTCTGGCCGGTGAATCGAAGCGTCTCTGGAAGCAACGCCTTCTGGAACGGACGGAAGCATCAAGCGTCGACAGAGGCAAACTCAACTGCAAAAGCACCTCAAGCCTAATCGACTGGATATGACGAGATAGACCCGCACCCATGTGGTGCAAGTGACGATCTTCGCGTGTGAAGCATACTCAAAACCACCGTTCATCCATAGTTGCTTCAATTTTGGTTTTCGGGACATAACCTCAATCCGTCCAAATTCAAACCCATATTTGTGTTTATGTTTTGGATCTGAGGTCAATCACCCATGTTATGCAGATCCGCGCCGGAATTCCCGATCATGTTGAACGAGTCATGATGACTCCGACCCCGAAGCATTGGACGGTCTGTTGGTGGCACTGTTTCCAATTTCTCTGTGTCACTCGATCGTATCGTTCCTGGAGTGTGGCCTCCATCCAGGGAGCTATTGAGTCAAGTGTCTTGTGCTACAAAGCTCGGCATCCATCGTATTACCCGTACTGATGGCTTCGGCTTGTTGACTGTTCCCGTTTGGTTCACCCTTATCCTCGTAGACAAAGCTTTCTCTGCGCAGTCGGCTTTAGGGACTTGGGGGCTAGGCCCGACGATGCTATTCTCAGAGGTGGAACCTGCAAGGATGCAGTAGTACAATCCTGGTGCGCTTCACGTTGGTGAGCTCGTGCAGGAAATAAATTAATAATAAGCTTGACTAGACTCAAGTCCTTCTCGGAGGCATCCGGACTAGTCTAGACTGTCTTTGCTTGACGCCGACAGCCTCGGAGCAGAGAGTAGATGGTGAAGACTCCGCGGACCTTTTCTTATCCTCGCCCCTGAGCCGAGGCACCATTGCAGCCTGGCGGTTTCATGCCTTAGGCATCAAAAATTGAAGATCAGGTGATAAGCTTAACCTTTTCTGGAAGAGGATGTGCAAATAGGCAGCAACCTTCATGTACCCAAGTCATACTAATCCACAATCAATCACCCTACTGTTCATCAAGTTTGTAGGACATTTCACCTCACTTATTACAAATCTGGATGAAGCTTCTGGCTCACTATCGTGATGTCACAGTCAAATAACCACAGAGTCATATCTTGACCTTTGCCTCGATTGGGTGGAAGAAGGCTTCTCCTGCCAGGCCACCAGACACCCGCCTACTATGCTTCACCATCTTGATTATGATTATCTTCATCCTCCATTTCAGTGATCTTACTCCGGAGTACATGCAGCTACAGAATCGATGATTCTTATCCACTCCAGCTGATTCAGCCCCAACTTCAGTCCCGCCAATCATGTGCATCTAACATGTCGATCTTCTGATTGCGGGGTAGCCTATCAATCGTGATCTCTTTCGATGCCAGCAAGCAATCCCAGACCAAAGGTGGTCGCTGCTTCGATGGCTAAGATTTCGAAGCTCTGGCTTGGAAGTCCATCCAGACGCGAAAAAGCCACAAACTCGTCGCAACCCTTTTGAACCACTGTCATCCTGGCCAAGGCTCTTCGGTGCAACCGTCACGATGGCTATCACGTCATCGACACCCAGATTGTGCCAATCCAGAGCCAACCACCAGCCCAGAGTCGAGCGCATCAAGACTCAAGCTTGAACTCTCACTGACAGCTTTTTTACACTAGAGCTGCGTCTATGACTTGATAGCGGGGGACACGGCAGACAAGGCCTGGTCAGACAAGTCATACACAGGGGCCTTCCCGCACTGACACCGCGTGGTCTGTTATCTGATTGCACGACAGGCAAGAGATATTTGGGATGAATGGACGGATTCCTAGCCTACTATCATCGCCCAATCCAGCCCTGGCACGAGGAACGCGCAAGCGACAATCACGGAATGACAGGGGTATAACTTGAGATTCCCATTATGTCCCGCCTCTCGGCCGGTTCTACATAACCACCGTTCTTGCGCTGTCTGCTTCTCATTTCTCTCGGGATTCTTCCGGCTTGGGCACGTTGATCTCGACCTGTACACGAACCAGCCGGCCAGCGATTGAGCCATCACGATGGGGCGAAAGCTTGGTCTCTTCCGGGCTATTTGCCTGGTGTCTGCTAGTTGCATGGGCTCTTTTGCCTTTGCCTTTGACACCGGTGTCATCAGTGGGTGATACCATGCTCAAGCTCAATAGTTTAATCTTTGGATACTCATACAGTTCCCTACATCAGGCGGCGTCCTCACCTTATCCTCATTTCAGAATGATTTCGGATATACTACAGCTCAGAAGACCTCGGTGAATTCCAATGCTGTTTCCATCCTTCAAGCGGGCGCTTTCTTCGGCTGCTTCTTCACGACTCCCATTGCGAAGTATCTCGGTCGACGACTTGGGCTCATTGTTAGCTCCTTGGTCTTTACTGTTGGCACCATCCTGCAGGTCGTCAACTCCCACACGCTGGGCACCTTCTATGCTGGTCGTGTTATCGCCGGACTCGGCATTGGAGCTGCTACTGTCTTGATTCCAGTGTACGCGGCCGAGATGTCGCCCAAAGAGCTCCGGGGTCGGCTCGGGGCATGCTTCCAGCTCTTCTTCACTCTGGGGGTCATGATCGCATACTGGGTGACATACGCTGTGGCCAAGGATCAGCCGTCCGCGACCAAACAATGGCAGATCGCGCTGGGTCTGCAATTGCTGCCTTCTTCCCTCCTTCTGTTCGGGATGTTGGCCGTCAAAGAGAGTGCCCGCTGGCTCGCGTCCAAAGGCAGGATTGACCAAGCCCGGGAATCGCTCAAATGGGTCCGCGGCGGCGAGGAGACCGAAGAGCTCCAACAGGAGTTCGACGAGATCCTGGCCGGCATCGCGGAGGAAGCCCGCATCAAGGAGGGCTTCACTCTCCGCGAGCTGCTCCTCCCGGCCAACCGGTACCGCCTGTTCATCGCCTTCACCATCCAGCTCGCCGCTCAACTGACGGGCAATACGTCATTGGCATACTACGCGACCCAGATTTTCTCGGCGGTCGGGGCCGGCAATTCCAGCAAGCTCGTGACGGGCTTCTTCGGGCTGGTCAAAGTGGTTGGCGTGTGCGTCTTCCAGCTCTTCGTCCTCGACCGCGTCGGCCGCCGCTGGCCGTTCATGGTCGGCGCTGCCGCCATGGGCTCCTTCATGCTCATCATCGCCTGCGTGCTCGCCACCCACCCGACCAACGCGTCAGCTACGCACGCCTCCCCGGCCGGCATCGCCATGATCCTTATGACCTACTGCGAAGCCTTCAGCTACAACATGTCCTGGGGTCCGCTCCCCTGGCTGTACGTCGGGGAGATCTTCAGCAGCCGCATGCGGGAGATCGGGGTCACGGTGGGGGCGGCGTCGCAGTGGTTGTTCAATTTCATGATGTCGCAGATCACGCCGCATGCGATCGACAACGTCGGGTGGCGGATGTTCCTGATGTTTGCCATCTTCAATTATGCGGTGGTGGTCTACGCGTATGTATTTTTGAAAGAGGTACGTTTTATTTGTCTCTTGGCTTTCCAATCGGCGTGTGATCTCGAGTAAGCTAATTCATTGCTTCCGGATGTAGACCTCGCAATACTCCCTAGAGGAGATGCAGCATGTCTTTGGTGGAGATAGGTCTCCTGCGGCTGAGAAGATCGTAGAGACTGGCGAGGCGGGCCGGGCCTCTGGAGAAGCAACAGAGGAGACTGGTGGGCACACGCATGTCACGACGCCGAAGGTGGAATGAGACCGGGGTCAGTGGGGGTGCATATGGGTGGGGATGCTTCCTGACCGTCATCGACAAATTTGAGCTCGATAAATCTCATTATCTAGACAGTAACTGAATGAGGACTTTAATCCTCTTTGCTTTTGCTGCGAGGGAAAGAACGAGCTTGTTGCGCACGCGTCTTTCAGTGAGTTATAGTGTGCCCGACAGGTACGGCTACTCTTTCTATAAAGGATCCGCAGTGATCGGTCTGGATTTCACTGCCGCTGAGACTGGAAACCCAGAAATATGGATATTAGAGTTGAATACTACGAACGCGATCAAGTGAACCGAGACAATTGCTCTTGATACTCGCCGTTTGTCCGATACCACCCTTGTGAGGCGATGAACAGAAGAAACAAACAGTTTAAGCAAGGATGTCTACATCTCTTTTCCTCTGAGGGGTCAACATATGCCTGGTTTGTAATAAAGGAACAATAGAGAGTATTTCCGTATCGAAGAACTCTGATCGCAAGTACCTTCGGCCTTTTTTTTTTCAAAGTACGGCCCTCAGAAATCCTAATGTAGAAGAGGTTCTTAAGCAAGCGGTTTGATATAACTTTGTAAGTAAAACATCAAGTCCTTGAGTACCACTCGCATCTATTGTATCTCGTTGGACCGGGAGTGGGTTCGGAGAGAGTGCATGAGTGTGGTCAATAACAGCAGCCTGAGCATCTACCGCGCAGTACATGCATTGCAACACAATCCAAACTTGACCTTCTCGGGGTGGGGGCCTTGATATATCTCTGTATCCCAGCTGAGAAAAGGACTTGGTTGGCCGATGGCGGTTGATATTGGGGGTCAATGATCCATGGAAAATTGGAGACCGACCTATTATTGTCTATTGAGTTCCGAGGGGATATCTAGTGGTGTTGTGTGTCGGTACCCTGTGTCTTGTAGTCACACTATGCACTATTGAAGGGAATCATGACTTTGATGGTACCGAAATACCTCGATGAGTAACGAGGGTAATAACACCCGACCCGGTAGGGGGGGAGGGGGAGCGGGTCCATGAGCATTGAACTATAGCACCGTAGACAGGGAATTGGGAAGCACCGATGGCGAAACAATGCAGGTCTATAGCGGTAAGTCTAGGTAGCTAGATTGGAGCGTTCGACTGGGCCTGATGAAACTTTTGTCGGATGAGCTTAGATGTCATCACTTCTCAACTCAGACAGACTTTTATCACTCAGCCTTATCCTCAAACGGCCATGCTTTCTTCCACACTCTCCGTTCCTCAGGGGTCCTCGATTCCCGATCCAAGAACCTCTTCTTGGCCACTTCCAATCTTCTCGCCATCTCATCATAGTCATCAGGTGGAACAGCTCCATCCCACCCGGGATACACCCCTAATTCCTCGATCACCCGGGCTTTCCTCTCAACATCTCCCTCCCATCTGGCGTACTCTTCAGCTTGCCTCACCAAGTCCTGCTCGTTGTACTTCAAGGGACACGCCATCACTGGATCTCCACGATCATCCATCCCAACAAGCTGTTTCCAGACCTCGTCCGTGGCTACGGTGGCAAGAAGCTTCTGGACATGTGGCTCTCCATCGTCGAAGATCGATCCCACCAGACCTAGTAGATCCGACTGCACAGTCTCGCAGTACTTAAATGCATGCAACAAGTCCGGCGCTTCCTTGTAAATCTGCGTCTCGTAGTAAAGCCAGAGGGTTTGCGCGAGATACATCTCACCAGCGGCCTTCTTGTCCGCGGGACTCAGGTCGTGAATATTCTCCGGGAGCCGAGGCTGAACAAACCGCTCAGGCTTCAGCCCGTCATACTCGATGAGGGACGGGTGATGGGCGATCAGGAACATCGGATAGATGGGGACCGCTTGCCAGTCGATGATGCCGGTGATCTCGGTGGGATGGTCGTGGCTCACGAAGATGTTATCCAGATGGAGGTCGTTGTGCCAGAGTATGCCCTGGTTGAGGGCTTCATCTTTAGGAAGGAGGTGGTGATATATACTTAGCAAGTCTTGTAGAACGGATAACTTGGTTTGCTTTGTGGGGTGATATCCACCAGGTCCGTTGAAGATGCCCTGATGGTGGTCTCGAGGAAAACTGGGGAGATGGTGGATGCAGGCTTGTTCGCGCTGGATTAGGGCGTGGATGGTGTCCTTCGTGCTCGGCCCTGGGATGCTTTTAGTTTATGTGCGAGGGTTTTTGTATAGGGGGCTAGTAGAGGGTGGAGCTTACAGGGGCCTCTATGGATGTCCACCTCCGCTCGCTGATCGTCAAACCATGCTCAGCCGGTGGTTGGTCCGATCGCGAAGACATCGTCAACGGCGAGAGCCTCGGACTCGGCGACGTCCTCGCGCAGGTACAACGAGCCGTGGGCTGGAAACCTCCCCGAAGAAAGTCGAGAAGTGATTGAGCCGAGTTGCTGGACGATAGACAGTTTCTCGCGCGGCTTGAGAGTCTCCCACACGCGGCTCAGCTCGATCCCGCGGGCTTTCTCCATCACGATGTACTCCGCGTCTAGCTGGCTGTCGCCGGCCCGGGAGCAATACGCTAGGACTTGCGGGACGGGAAGGTGGAGGTTTTCTCTTGCCTTCGTGGGAGTTGATAGTGAACGTTAGATTCACCATATGTGCTGGGTCTGTGATTGGATCCGGAACAGAGACTCACATATCGCATCGTAGCTACTTCCGATGCGGTGGTATAGTGGGCCGGTCCGGCGTTCGGATTGGGGATCTTGACCACGAGCTGCCGATCATCCCGCATGGTCACTAAGAGTGCCTTGTTGAAGTTCCCTTCGGGGAGTTTGGAGATGGTGGCGCACTCGGCATTGTTGCCGGCGGCTTGCTCGGCGATGTGGATCAGAGCAGGGAGGTCAAACGCACGATATCTGCGCTGCAGCTGCTGGGTTTCATTCCAGAGCCAGCGTTGCGCGGAGTAGATGTAGAGGGTCTCGGGGTCGCGTTCTACGGGTGTGAGATGGTGAGCTATGTCGAAACTCGCTGCAGAGCATCTAATTAACACGGGGGTTAATACCTGCTATTTGTGGTTTCGGATTGCGCTCCCTCTTGACCGTCGTAGTGGACAATGATCGATGTGCGACTGTATGCAGCCTTGAACAATTGAGAAATACCAGGAAACTCGAAAACTTGCTGGCTTGTATTGGCATTTCTTGGGGATCTCTGGTGAGAATGTTGTAGATTCATCTGTCCGGTTTGTTGATAACGGACGAATCCAATCTGGAAATGCCGTCACGTGCTGTGGCATATACAATCCCATGGCACTCAGCCATGCTCTCTATCCCTACACCAAAGCAAGCTTGCCACTCGTCGAATTTTCAGAGATCGAGTTCAGACATTTATTCAACTACGTACGGTACTGTACTGTTCTCCGTGCTTTACATATAGCTAACTACTTACTAGGTACAGAACATAGATCGAAGGGTTGATTCCAGCATCACCACCCTGTAAGATGTCTCACCTCCCTCTGTGGTACTGTACAATCTTCAGTAAAGCGCTGCTCCAGCCAGTGACGAGATTCCTTCATCCGCGTGTTGGTAATGCTCGGAAAGAAAGAAAGGAAGAGGCGGTTAGGCCTTGAGCTTGAGCTAGCTCAAGCTTAACACTAAACTGATAACCTGGGGATCCCTTTTCCGGTTCACACTAAGAAGCTGTTACAAAAGTTAACATGTTTGTCTCTCGTCAACTTCAATTGTGCCCCCTTTCACTCACCGATCGCTTTCCGGTCTGTACCCTGGGTCCAGGGATGTTAGGCTCCTCGGTGCAGGGCAAGTCCATGGTCTCCGGCAAGTAACCAGAGTTAGGGACCTATGAAGAACACCATCAGCTCCATATCTCCTCATGGCGTCTTCCGTGGGAGGTTTACCAGCGAGTGGTCTGCTTGCTGGTCATGCGGGTCGGTTGAGCCGGCTGCTACCAGCGCACCAAGCATGACTACGAGATAGACGAGCTGCATCTTGTGTGTTGGCGGTGGGTAAAGGCACGAAAGCTGCAATGAAGAACGAGAAGTGAGGACGGGTGAACGGCGAAAGTGAAGCAGGAAGTTGCCAATTCCTGGAGTTTCAGTGTTTCATATACTAGGAACCGCAGTCATGTTTGAGGAATCTTATCACGACGAGATATGACAAGTCGATCATAGATAGTGCCAATATGTCGCGCGGCAGTTTATGCAGAGAATACTTGATTATTGACCCATCGATGCATAGTATCGAATATGTATCCGTATCTACCGTGCCAGTAGGTACGTTATGCGCCCACCTGGCACTCGGGAAGGAAGTACCGGTAGGTCGAAGCACAGTACCGGTACTTGGTGCTCTCGAGTGATTGACTTCAATGATCTTCTTGTCGAGTCGTACGACTGCAGATGCTAGTTCAAAACGGGGTACGGCGTACGGAGACTCATGATCAGTTTCCTGATGATCAGCGGATGTGACTTCTCCTATCTGACACCTCGGAAAATCCTGTATGTTTTCAGATCGTCAGAGAGACACAAGTAATTTCGAAAAGGCAAGCAACCCTGTTCAGAAAGATCAAGATGCATCAGTAGCACAAACTCGACCTTTCCGGGAAAGAGAGAGCGCCATTCATCAACATGTCCCTGCAAGAGTGATGAACTATGACAATATGGCTATAAGTTAAGGCCTGGTCTCTCGGGTTATTCAAGATCGATAATGGACTGACCTGTGGTCATATGAAGCCCGCTGTTGAGGACCGAAAAGGGGATTAGGCAAGCTCCCGTACTCACTTGCTGTTTTCTCTTTTGAAAAGGCAACCTACAGCTGTCTGAAGATGCTGAAGCGGTCTGTGCTTCTGCTGATAACCAGCATCGGTCTCTCCAAGCTGTCACTCAGTTGGCTCGGATCTGCATCGTCAACCTCACGTTCGGAGCCACATAGTAGTTCAAGCATCTCACCAGGGCCAAAAGTGCCCGAGTGCATCGAATCCTGGGAAACATACAGGAGCTATCGGCAGCGGCGCCAGAGCTCTACCGGCTTGACAGCCCGAAAGGTCTTGGTCGCGGACCTCAAGTCTCGTGTTCCCTCGTCCGAACTTGTGGAAGACGAGGATCCCTACCAAACGACGGTGTTCACTGGCGGAGTCCGACTCGAGATAGACCAGGAGGATATCCTAGGGCACGGCGCCAGTGGATTTGTCTACGGTGGCACCTGGATACCGCTGAGTGACGCATCCGACCACCAGCTGGATCTCCTGGGTCAGCAGGACGTGGCAGTCAAGGTCTCGCACGACCCATGGCTGCTATGGGAGGCCCATGTGATGAATCTGGTGCAGGGCGACCACGTTATCAGGGCCACCGCTACCTTCACGATCCCCCAGCCCAACGACACTCAGGCGCATAATGGAGCCGTCTACGCGATGGTCATGCCGAGGGTACGCGGCAGTCTGCAACTGTGGGCAAACGAACTGCCGCCCGCCAACCGAGCACGACAAACGCTGCCCGTCATGCTGCAGATGGTCGAAGCGCTGGTCCAGCTCCACCGACAGGGCTTCGCGCACCAGGACCTAAAGCTCGGAAACATGGTATATGACCGCACACCGACCGGAGAGATGCGCGTCCTGATCTCGGACCTGGATCGGATCACTCGTTCGCGGTATGTTCGCGGCAGCGCGGGAACGCTGGGGTATCTCTCGCAGGGTAGGTGACAACTCTGCCTTCTTCTTTCTCTCCTGGTAGTGTTGTACGTGATAACAGCTGAGACCGCTAACACGTAGCAGAAATCCTACTGAGAAAAACGTTTGATCCTATGAGCTCTGATGTCTTCGCGATTGGTATGGCTCTGCTTCAGTTGGCTTTCGATAGCATGTCCAGTCATGACTTTCGTATGCTGGTGTGGAGGACTGTGGTCGACGCCGCCAAGCCATCCAAGGTCAAACAAGCTTTGGTAGACTTGTTTGGTGGTGATCTGAAAGAGGGTCCGCTGAATCTGTTTACAAGATCTTTATGCGAGCAAGAGGGCCATGATGATGATGGAGAGTGGAAGCGTCGTATAACGGCGGAGGAGCTTTTAACAGAACTAAGAAGGATAGTAGATAGTGGACTGTGGTGATCCAATATGAGTTAGTAAGACAGTTAGTTCATGAATTATAGTAGAACTGGGAGGGGAAGGCTCGACCTCGGCATTTCCCAATCGGGCGACTAGCCAAAATGCGCAATGCGCACTGTACCTTAGTATAGATCGTCATGATGTAGACCCAAAGTCTGTACCTCTATACCTTGGGACGAGAAGGAGAGGTAGTTAACTTACTTTCGATGACATCAGTCAGATCGAGTCAACCACCGAGTAATGATATACTCACCAAAGTAAAAGGTCACAAAATTGGGGAATTGAGTATTACCCCGACCTCGGCATTCGCGCCGACCGCATTCCCCGCATTTCCGCCTCCACACCGATTCCTCCTCCTCCTCCTTCTTCTTCCTTTCTTTCTTGTCTGGCTAAACAGCTCCCTCATCCTCATACTTCCATGCTTGCTTAACCAGCACTCGAAGCTGCTCAACTCATTCGACACAGTCATCCTCCTAAGATGGTCGCTGCCGTCCGCATCGCCCCCTCGGCCTCCACGCGCGCCCTCAACCTCCTGCGCACAGTCCAGTACACGCATCCGCCCTCCTGTCCATGCCATTCCAACCCCAATCACCATCACCACCATCGCACACCTACTCTCAGCGAACATGTTCGTCGTCACATGGCCACCCCGACAGACCCTTCGCGCCAGAAGGAATATGCCTTCGAGATGGCCGCCTCGAGCATCCGCTTCGGGCCGGGAGCCACCAAAGAGGTCGGCATGGACTTTGCCAACATGAAGGCCAAGCGGGTGTGCATTGTAACAGATGGGAATGTCGCCAAGTTGGATGCTATGAAACAAGCTGTCGAGGGTTTGTCGCGGGAGGGCATTGAGTTCACTGTCTTTGACAAAGTGCGGGTGGAGCCCAAGGATAGCTCGTAAGCTCGCACCACTGTTTTCGTCCCTTCGTGCACATCTAATAGTGATACAGAGTCAAAGACGCGATCGCATTTGCCAAGCCTTATAATCCAGATGCCTTTCTTGCCGTTGGTTCGTATTCCACCTCCTTGTCTATCCCTTGCTAACCCTCGCAGGCGGCGGTTCCGTCATCGACACCGCCAAACTGATGAATCTATACACCGTCTACCCCGAAGCCGACTTTCTCGACTTTGTCAACGCCCCACTGGGCAAAGGCCTGCCTGTCACCAAGGCCCTCCGCCCATTGATCGCCGTCCCGACGACCGCGGGTACGGGGTCTGAAACCACGGGCACCGCCATCTTCGATCTGGTCTCGAAGAAAGCCAAGACGGGGATTGCGCACCGCAACCTCAAGCCCACTCTGGGGATTTGCGACCCGCTCAACACACGGACCATGCCGTCGGCTGTCCACGCTTCTTCCGGTCTGGATGTGCTGTGCCACTCGCTCGAGTCATGGACGGCCATCCCGTACAATGAGCGCACTCCTCGTCCCACCAACCCGATTAATCGCCCGGCGTACCAGGGCGCCAACCCCATCTCCGACATTTTCTCGCTGCAGGCCCTCCGCAGCACGGTCAAGTACCTGCCCCGGGCGGTCAAAGACCCGGAGGACTTTGAAGCGCAGTCCCAGATGCTGTTGGCCGCGACGCTGGCGGGCGTGGGATTCGGCAACGCGGGCGTGCATCTGTGCCACGGGATGAGCTATCCGATCTCGAGCCAGAACCCGGGCTACAAGCACGCGGGCTACGATGTCGACCACCCGATCATCCCGCACGGGGTGTCGGTGGCGGTGACGGCGCCGGCGGTGTTCCGATTCACAGCGGCGTCGAACCCGGACCGGCACCTGGCGGCGGCGGAGGCGTTCGGCGTGGACATCTCGAACGTGAAGCGGGAGAGCGCGGGCGAGGTGCTGGGGGAAGCGCTGGCAGAGTTTCTGGTGAAGCTGGGCGACCAGCCGCGGGGGTTGAAGGATCTGGGGTTCCAGCGGGGGGATATCGAGTCGTTAGTGGAGGGGACCCTACCGCAGAAGCGCGTGTTGGATCTGGCGCCGAACTTGAATAGTGAGTTGGAGGGGGAGAAGGCTGAATTGCGGGCGTTGTTGGAGGAGTCGATGGAGTATTAGCTGCACTACTTAGGTTGAATGAATGACTAGTTGCATACCCCGGTCATCCCCGCATTCCATCACGCCTGCAAATCATCCGACCGATTCCCAATCTCTTCATATAAGTAGGTAGTACTGCACTGTACCTGCCTCTTACTAACTTAATTTTCTTTTCCTTTTCACTCTCTTCTCAATTCAATCCCCCCCCCCCCAGAACCGACAAAATGCGCCCTCCCCTCCCCTTCCCCCTCATCTCCCTCTCCCTCCTCCTCACCCCCTTCCCAACCCACGCAACTGGAACCACCCCGCAAACCCCCTTAGAACAAGACCAAGTAATCAAAACAGGCAACCCCCTCCCCCTGCCCGGCCCCTGGCCCTGGTACGCCGACCCGGAAGCCCACCTCTTCCCGCACACAGGCCCAGCAACCCAACCCCAGACCCAACCCCAACAGAACTACTGGATCTACCCCACCTACAGCGCCGCCTACGAGCAACAAACCTTCTTCGACGCCTTCAGCTCCCCCGACCTAATCACGTGGACCAAGCACCCCACCGTCCTCAACATCACGCAGATCCCCTGGTCCACGAACCGCGCGGCGTGGGCACCGTCCGTCGCCCGACGACCCATCCCAGCGAACAAGCGTTCCAACCCCCCCAGCGCACCTGCAAACACCCCCCCTCCAGCCGAACCAACCCCCGAGGATGAAACCGAATACGAGTACTACATGTACTTCTCCACCGGCGACGGCACGGGCATCGGGGTCGCCAAATCCACCACCAACTCGCCGGCGGGGCCGTTCGCGGACGCTCTCGGAAAGCCCCTGGTGAATGGCACGGTGATGGGGGCGGAGGCGATCGATGCGCAGGTTTTCGTGGATTATCCGGCCAGTCAAAACTCAGGAGGGGGGGGCACAGGGGGCGACGGCGACGGGGACAACGGCAGCGACACCACACCCCGCGTCTGGCTGTATTTCGGGGGCTGGGGCCACGCGGTCGTGGGGGAGCTGGATGCGGAGAGTATGACCGCCCTGAAGGGGGGGTTTGTGGAGATCACCCCGCCCGATTATGTGGAGGGGCCGTGGGTGTTGAAGCGTCGGGGGGTTTATTATTTTATGTATTCGGTGGGGGGGTGAGTTTTCCCTTTTCAAGTTTCTTTGGTTTGGGTGTTTGGATCTGGGGGAGTGGGCAGGCTGGGGGGGGCAGCTGGGCAGCTGGGCTAACTGATTTGATATAACTTAATGTACAGCTGGGGTGACAACTCCTACGGCGTCAGCTACGTGACGGGTCCCTCGCCGACGGGGCCGTTCAGCTCCACCCCCACCAAGATCCTGCAGGGCAACGACAAGATCGGGACGAGTACCGGCCATCACAGTGTGTTGACGATCGGCGAAGAGTACTACATCGTCTATCACCGACGGTATCCCAACGATACGGCGCGGGATCATCGTGTCGTGTGTATCGATCGCATGGAGTTCGACGCGCAGGGGAATATCCTGCCTGTGAATATCACGCTGGAGGGGGTGGATGCTAGGCCTTTATGATTGCTTTTTTATCAGATGGATGTCCTGGGGGTTGTAGAGTTACGCTGTGATACTTCTTTTCTAGTTGTGAGCGCAACGGTGGACTCACAGCAGGACAGAAGCGTCCTTGTTTAAAGTACATGTATACGGGGGACGCCTAAAATAATAAATCCATTCGTATTTCATATGCAGGTACAGTATATGCAAGGGTATCATTTCAAAACATCGAACTCCGCTTCTTACTCAACTTCGCCTCATCCGCCGACGACCGTCGTAATCGAAAGAAACTGCTCTTCTTCGGCTGCAACGCCGGTTTCGCTTGTTCCTGTTGCTGCTGCTGCTCCGGCGACAACGAAAAGCGCACCACCGACTGGTGCCGCGGATCGACCCGCCCTGCACCATGAATCCGGGGCCGTCCATCCTGGTACGGATAACTGTGTGGCTGTGGCGGGTTCGCCGGCCTCAGGGGCAGACTCGGGGCAGGAGCAGCAGCAGCAGCAGCAGCAGCACTCATCCGCGGGGGCAGCGGCCCCGGGACCCCGGACGCCTGCATGCGCACGCGCTCCTCCTCCTGACCATAGATCCTCTGCAGCCGGAGCGTCTCGCGATCAATCTCCGCCTGGCGCTCCGCCGCGCGCTGTCGTCGCGTCCGCTCCTCTTCCTCCAGTAACAGCCGCGTGCGGCGCTCCTCCTCTTTGCGCCAATTCTCCGCCGGTGATACCGCAGGTTGCGGCAGGGGTTTCGACAGCTGTTGCGATGACTGTCGTGACGTCGGCGATGATGACGGCGCTAGAGGCGACGAGGGCGACGCATTTAAAGCCCCCGATGCCATAGCCACCGAGGAGCCTATCGTCGTACCTACTACAGGTCTCTGCTGCTTGACTGGGCCCCCCTCCCTCCCTCCACTCCCAGTCCCCGAAACTGCTGCCGGTGCCCCGGACTTCCCCACACGGAACGCCTCCCGCAACCCCTGCGGCGCAAACCAGACATCCCTGATCGTCACGGCGGCCAACAACAAGACGACCTCCAGCCCCTTGAAATCCTCCATCTCCACCCGGTAGAGGTTCGGCTCATACAGGGTCAGCTCCTTCAGCGACTGAAACATGGCCACGGTAATATCCGGCTCCTTCGCCTTGGTTTTGGACTCCGGGAGCGTCGTCGTCTTGCCCGACAGCACGCAGGTCAAATCCTTGCTCAGCTTGCTGTCCTTCCGCCACGCGAACCGCAGCTTCGGCGTGATGTCGGCGGAGGCCGGGTCGGCCTGGGTGCGATCGAGCCGCGACGTTGACGGCTGCCGGAAGCTGTGCTGCGGCATCTCGAACCACCAGGTCACCGGGCTGTTCCAGGACTTGGGCTTGAAGTGGACGGTGACGGTTTGATCCGGGTTGTACAGGTTGATGGTGAAGGTGGTGGGGAGGAGGGGTTCGGGCGCCGGGGTGGTGCCGTTGTTGGCGCGGATGGCGTCGGCGGAGAGGGTCGGAGTGGTCCATTGCGGGAGGATCAGGACTTCCCCGTACAAGATGGAGGGGACGTGGGCGTCGTAGAGGGCGGCCGCGTAGCGGTTGTGGGCGTCCGCCGGGGTCGCGATCGTGGTCGGGTCCGGGTGTCGCAGGGTGTAAGTCGGTTGCGGGTCGTTGCCGTGTTGGTAAAGGTGGATGGTGGTTTGGTGGGGGGTTTGGCGGGAGGGTTTGAGGTAGAATGCTAGTTTATAGGGTTGGTCAGTCAGTCAGTCAGTCGCGATGTTGTTGTTGGGTTCATGGTGAACCGGTGAAGGTCGTGAGCGGGCGGGTATACAAGGGAAGAAGTGTAGAAGGCAGAAGACATACTAGGGAGGTTCTCGTCGAGCATGGTGCTGGTTACTTCATTCACCGATCATGAAAAGATTCCAAAGGAAGGTACCAGTAGACTAGATGCCATTGGAGAAGTTATATACTTGACATAAGAGTGAACGAGTTCCGAAGTGTCGGTCTGGATCTTGTTATTGTCCGGGGATTGTTGAATGATGAAAGATGAAACACAATCGCGGGAAGGCATGCGAATTGGCTGCCTCAGGCCATCCGGGGGCACTGCTTTGCCCCACCCGCTATAAATAGCTTTCTCTAACTTACTACAGGTCAAATATCCTCAATATAACTGGCATTCATTCCTGACATCTACATCTACATAGGCAACAGGAATCCTGCCGGCAGGATCATCTTGTGTTTTTCTTTTTCCCCAAGCAAAAAAGCAGGATCCGACAAAATAGGCACCATGGTTTCCAAGTCGCATTGTCGAATAGACTGACATGCCGATGATTACTGTCTACGGCTACGGCCCGGGGAGGCTTCCTGTCGACAGCCTAGAGCGGAGTTCTCAGTTTAAGCCTTCTCCTCCCAGGCAGACGCATATTTATCGAGTAAGTATAAGCACTTTGCGAAAGAGATTGATCAACAAGCGGTGGAGTGTGGCTTAGTGGTTATTTGACCGTGTAGATCACTAAGGTATGCATTCTGCCAACATTCCCTCGGAGGATACTCTGTAAAGCACAGGCTATAGGTGACGTGACATGCATCGAGGAACACAAAGTTCATACACCGATTGCCAATGTTTACAAAAGAAGCAAATATCACCTTGTACTCGGACTCATTTTATTGAAATAGGGACAGGATCGCGCGCATACTACCTAATAATCATCAGATATATCAAGGATCGCACAGATCCTAGCTGCTAGTACCAATCACCAGCTGCATCAAGCCACACACACAAGCTGGAACTCTACTTATGCATGTCACGGCCCCTGCCTCAAGGCAGACAGACATTCTAGTAGACTCGTCTTAGCTTCGCCTCGTGGAGAGGCTACTAGACCCCAGCACCGCGGTGAGGTGCGAGTCTGTTCGCTGGGGACCTGTTGTGTTAGCTGGACTTAGGAGTGTTGGAGCTTACCTTGTGGTCAGGTTGTCGAAATCGAAGGAAGGATCAGAGGAGGGAGGACGGAGGGAGGAGGACGTTCGGAGGATGCTGGATACCCGGACGAGGTTATAGTGGGGTATGGTCTCGACACCGAGTATCCTGCAGTGGCGTGAAAGGACGGAGGGAGGAGGACGAGGACGAGGACGACGTTCGGAGGGAAGGCTCGGAGGACGGAGGATGCAGAGTATCTTGGCGAGGTTATAGTATAGTATAGTATGGTATGGTCTCGCCAAGGTTACTCTGGCAGTGGCGTGAGAACAACGGAGGAAAGGAGAACGGAGGAGGAGGGCGGAGGAGGAGGACGAAGGGAGGGAGGAAGGACGACGCATGAGAGTCATAAAGGCGAGGGTGTAGTATAGTATAGTATAGTCAGGGTGGTCTCCACACTTCATCCTCTCATGCCTCGAGGCGATAAACAGACGCGTATCTGCGGTCTCTCGTAAGATTAGCAAGGTCAACTCTTCCAACGGGTCTACAGGAACCTGGATGTGTCAAGCCAGCAGAGATGATGTCTCGAGTCTGATTGAGTCAGTCCTCGAGGTGACATCTCCTAGGATATGCGAATACAAAACCAAGGTCAAGGGCGGGGGGAATGAGAAGAGGACGAGAGTGAGGGGAGAAACATGGGGATGTTGGGGTAAACAAAACCAGTCATATTGGATTTTGAGATTCACGCAGCGTGGGGAATCGTGTGTTACTGTAAACAGTGAGTTAGGGTCAGGGTTACTGGGCTGGATGGACTTTTTATGAACAACCTCACAGACAAAGACTTTCACTGCGCAGTTGCTGTCTTTGTCCCTGATGGTTCTTGGAAGAGACAATGCTATTGTTCGATCATTATCAGCGAACTGGTGCACGTATACCAGTAAACAAGGGATTCTTTGCTGCTATATAGTCTTTCATGCATTATCTACTGCGAGTATAGCAACGATCTTTCAAGAAAACCTCTCTCTAAGTGTAAAATCCAGTCAATCTCCATCTAAGCCCGAACCCCATCTATTTCCTTGCCCTCCGGCACTTTGGCAGCCTCACGCTCCGCCGTACTCAGCTGCAACCCCTGGTCATCCCAGCCCTGCGTACCGATCTTATACAGCTTCTTCTGCTGCTCTCGGTTCGGCATCGGACCCGACTTCCCACGGCGCTGCCGCGACTCCAGGGTCTCTACCAAGGTGGCATTGTCCCCGTCCAGCGGATATCCCTCGAGGTCATCCCTGTCCTCCTCCTCCGAGAACACGTATGTGCGGTACTCCGTATTCGACCAGCCGGTTCCTATCCCGTGTTAGCTTTCATCCAGATCTCCAACCAATGCACCCTGACCACCTACCCTGGAACTGACTGCTATCCTCCCAGTCCTCCGTGAAGTAGTGCAAGAACCCGCCATGCGTGACCAGAACAATCTCCTTCTCCGGTCTCCCCTTCAACCACCGTCTCGCCGCGCGGGCCCTGTCCTTGATCGCCTTGTTGGTGGGGGCAAATCGACCGGACTGTACATTCGCCCCTCTCCATTAGCACATCCGGTCATCCTAGACGAAGACTGAACAGGAATAAAATACCTTCACGTTCCAACCTTCATAGACCAAGCTCAAGTCGACAGGGAGTTTCTTCTCCTCCATCTCCTTGCGCAGCACATCTGGGTCACTGCCCGTGTCGCATGCCACATCGCTGGTCTCCTGGGCATCCGGGAGAGCAATCACTTCGAGACCGGGGCGGGTCTTGAAGACGGGCTCGAAGCTCTGGAGTGCGGTGTAGATGGTGCGGCGGAGGGGAGAGGCGGTCACCAGGTCAATGTGTTCGTGGCGGGGGAAGGTATCGCGGAGGGTGCTGCATTGTTCGTTACCCAGGTCGGTGAGGAGGGGATCGTGGATGACGTGGTTGGCGGTGCAAAGGTTATGCACGCCCTGGGGCGGAAGGCGTTAATCATAGGCAAGTCTCGATGCGAACAGACAACTTACCTGGGCGTGGCGGACGCAGTGAACGATCGGGGGCATAATTGGTCTATAAATTGTAGGTATGGTTGGGGTCTGAAGTGGAAGGGTCAAGGTCAGCATAGAGTCAGAGCAACGTGGGGTAGCGGGGCTGATAGTGAAATTTGGATAAGGAGGGGAGACGCCACAATCTGATGCTGTAGATGGGGTATATTCTCACCTGTAATGTGTATGTAGTTATAAGAGATATGTTTATGTTTCAATAGTTCTAGCAGAAGACAAAGAACAGGGGAAAAACTGTTCGCAACAAGGGGCAAAGATCAAATTGAGGAGGAAGAGAATGAGAAGTTCAAGAGACAAGAGAGGAGAGGAAAGATGGATGAATCTACCTAATGCCGAGAAAAGAGCCCGAAAGAGCGGGCCCGGGTACGGTACAAGTGGCGGGCCAGGGGAGGCGGCGAATCACTTCCGCCCACGCCCGCACACCTGCTTCTTTTACTGCCAGCCAGGTGACGGAGTACTCATTCCATCTAACTAACCAACGTTACCGGTGGCAACATTACAAACCACAAATCTCGCAATTATAAGTAGAGTATATGTATCTGAGTAATTCCAGTTCCCTTATCCACAATCCCTAGATAATGCCCCAATGTCCCCACCATCCATATGCCTTGAAAAAACCGGGTATGTATGACTATAATGAATAAATACTAAGAGTAGATAACAACTATACAGCTCCCTTGGGTATGTATGTCCTCTTACGCAACGCCAAATCCTCGTGCGTTCTCCAACGCTTTGCTCAGCTTCTCCTCTAGAACACTCCTGGATGAGTATTCGGGAAGCAGTAATCGTCCGAAACACGTCAGACTCGTGGGAAGGCGCTGCGGTTTGTCAGTACAACTGTACAGTTTACAGTCGGTAGTCGAGCGAAAGGGGCAGTGGCTTACAGCATCCCCAACTCCATTCTTCTGAATCACAAACATGATGCTCGCAATCCCATTGACCGGCACCCGGTCACTCGCCGTCACAAACTCCAATAATTGTGCCCTCTTTTCCGCAGGGTACCGTCGCACGATGCTCCAGAAGTCCCGAATCACCCGGTGACTCGCGCTGAACCCGCCTTCGTACCGCGCGTGACGCTCCAATTCTCGCATATCAATCGTCTGGATGCCCTCCACCACGGTCTTGAATGACTCGGCAGTGAAGATCGATAGCGCGGTCCGGTCCAAGCAGGTGTAGAACCCCTTGGCAAAGGCTTCGAACTGTGGCCGGACGGACTTGTCCGTCAGCCAGAAGATGTAATCCTTCACAAACTGCCCGCGATTGGCGTTCGTCACGAGACACGCTTCCTCTGCCGGGGGAGTAGGCGACTGAGCCGCCAGCGCGGGCAAGGGATCAACGGACTTGGCCACGTCCCGATACGAACCCGCCGTTTCTGCTGCCATAGATGAGGGAGGACTCAAGTTGACGTGGTCCGTGTAATGACGGACTTCCGACCATGGCGGCGAGTACCCGAGAGACCGAGTGCCGGTTAAAGGCGGTCGGAGGGGCAGGAACGGTGTCGGCCACGGGGCTTCCTTATCAATTTTCTGCATGTCCACCGTCTCGACGTTGCCGAACACTTCGTAGCTGAACTCGTAGGTCCGCAGGAAAATGTCTCCCACATCACCCTCCTCCCACGCGAGGAGGTCCTCCAATCCCTTGGTGAGCTCCGGCCAGCCGTCTTGAATATGGTCCAGCTGTTTGACCTTGAGTCCTAGCAGCTTTCGGTAGAACGCCGTGGGAAAGTTGACCGGAAGTGTAAGCCCATTGTATACAGCCAGGGACATCAGCAGCCCGAGGAGCTCGAACTTGTAGAGTGGCTCCAAGGAACATGGCTGGAACCAGGAGATGCGGGTTCGTCCGTCCAGCGTAAACATGCCGTACGCTGGATCCAGAGCCTCTGCCATCAAGACACGGAAGAATTCCTGCTGGACCCCGCCGTGATCGAGACCTTCCTCGCCCTCATCCATTCCCATTTGCACTTTCAGAGGTCGCATGAGCTCGCGCCTCTCGCGCCGCCAGAGCTGGTTGAGCGCGTCCGTGAGGACGCTGTCTCGGCGCACGGTAAGAACGAGGTAGGTAGTCATCGACGTCTTCATACGTGCCAGCAGGCCGACGTCATCGTGAATATGGATAGGCCCGAACGCAGTTTGTGTGACGTGCCTCGTTGTCGTCAACGCCGCTTCGTAGTATTTCGACATGGCTGCATAATTCAAGGCGCGGAAGTAGATAACAAGTGAGGAGGGGGGGAACAGAAACGGGTACGACAGAAGATGCATGGTTTTGTTACTCGGCAATCGGTTTAGCCATTCCACTGGCATATCCAGAGGCTCCAGCCTTTCGGCAAGAAATGAAGTGTGAAAGTCTTCCGGTACAAGGCCGAGACGGTTCCGCTCCTTGTACAACTTGGCCAGGATTTGTACAGCTCCGCCAGCAGAACTGCTCTTTGGCATTTCGGGATTACCATCCCACTCCCGCAACAGCAGAGTCCGGAGCCATTCGGCGACGAACGATGGAGCCCCGGGCTGGGATGGCTGCTCCTGAGTGGTGCCGTCGGTTGACATGGCTTTATATTCCTCGATCAAGTTGTCCACAAGACGGTCCAAAGCGCTGTCCTTGCGACGTTTAGTAAAATCCCGCGAATAGACATGGCGTGTTTTGGAGATCTCGTTGAACGCCAGGCGTGCCGTGAGACCCCGCACCAGGCGATCAACCAGTCGTAGAGCAAGCTCATGCTCGAACATGTCGATAGTCTCGACGATTACCCGAGACCTGGATACTGAATGCTTCTGCATTTCTGAGCCAGATGCCACGCCTCCCGCAGCACGCATCTGAAGGATTGCGCGCCATGTAGGCGCATCGACCCTAGGCAGCGAGCTCGCGAGAGCGAACATGGTGACTGTAGCAACATCCGCAGCATTTGTATCTGTAAGATGCTCCATGCCCACTGAACTAGACCGACGAAGGATAGGAGCAGGGATAGAAGCAGACGTAGTAGAATTGCAAGACGAACGACGCGAACGTCTGCCCGATGCCGATAGCTCTTTTGGCGGCACAAATAACGATTCCATCGCACCCCACAAGCTGTGGAATACAACATCTCGGGGACAGATACTGAGTAACTTGATAAACGACGGCTGTAGCTGTCGTAAATCAAGGTTGGAAGTTGCTCTGCTCTGATCCGCTTCGGATGAATCAGCCGCATGCTTTTGAAACGACCTCAGTATCTGTTTCGTGCTGCTCAAGGTAAAGAACACGCTCTGTGCGATGAAATTGTAAACCTGTCGCTGTCGGATGTTCGCAAAGCGCCATTCGGAATCTTCAAAGCTGCCGGTGAACTCTATGTGGGCAAGCTCTTTCCTCCACCGCTCCTCCTCATCCTCGGAGGTTGCCGTCATCTGCGCCAATCCATTCACCACCTCGCTATTAAGATGGCTCACCGACTGGACAGCCGTTGCTGGCTGTTTTCGGCTGGGGCTCCGACGGCTGGGCTTCCGATCAGTCGGTGATTGAGCTTGCGAGGGAAGATGCTCTTCAACAGACGGGACCGGATCCAAGTAATCGACAAACTGAACATTATTCAAGTATTTTGCCCCATCCCAAGACACTCGCCGCTCTTTCTTCTGCTGCAGAGCCAGGTCAATGTTATCCGTGTCCCCGACCCTCCCCCGATGCTTTTGAGGACGGTGTCTCAAGGCGGGTGGTGAGGGCACATTGGCCGATCCATCATTATCTGCATGTGCGTTGACGGGGATCTTGCGCGCCGGTTTCAGTTCATGGTGGGATTTCTCATCCAAATTCGCCCGTCCACTCCGACGCCATTGATCCATTTCCGTAAGCGTAATCGGTACCGTTAGCTCTAATGCGGTGTTCTGACTAGTGCCGTTCCGCGATGAAGGAGTATGTGGTGTACCACCAGCAAGGGTGGCATTTTGAGGTGTACGTTGTCGGCTCATATGTGGTCTCGTCCGTTGAGAATGCGAAGGCGTCTGTTCAGGCTCGCTCTTCGGCAGCCTAGGTTCCGGTCGAGTGTGGTGCTGGTCAATGTTGGCGTCGAGAGCGGTCGGAGACCGCCGTAAAGGTAACCACTCTATCATTCTCAAGGATAAGGTATCGAAAAGGTTTTGCGTAAACGATTTGGGATCCTTCTGTCTCTGGGCTGCAGCGTGTTCATCCTCCGACAATGCCGCTTGCTGCTCAGACGAGTCCGCCTCCTGAGGCGCGCTAATGTCTGCGGCCTTGTCCGAGCTCGACAGCATCGGCCGATCGTGTGGTCTTCGGGAGTCCTGGCGTACGACCGCCGTGTCATCGTGGTATCTCCCGATTGAGCCCAGTGCCTCTGCAGGTTCAACCAGGGTGCGACTTCGGCGTTTCGGTCGGCGCTGTGGCTCATATGGTGACAGTTCATATGGTACCCTAGGAGGGTTACAGCAGAGTCCTGCTTCGGCATTGTCTATACTGGCCAAGTAGCAAGCCAGGGTCCGGGCACTCAGTTCTGTATAACGGCGATATGGTCCTTCGGTGATCCGTCTCCGATAGCTCGCGCAGGTTGGGGTCTGACAGCCAGGGTTCACGCAGCCGTACATAAGCTGGTTCTTATATCTTGGTCCTTCCGTCAGCTACTGCTGGATCGTACGAAAGTTGCGTTTCATCCGATCTCACTCACCTGCGAACCAGAAGGTTAAACTGGCGCCGTCGCTCATCGCGACACCAGAGCAAAACCTGAGCCGGGTCGGACACATCGATTGTGTTCAATACAACAATTTCCGGCGCATTCGGAGGGAGCTTGGATCGGTGTAGGTGCGATCGGTCGGAACCAGCGCCGCGCGCGGCGTCATATGAGCTCACGGAAGCTCCGCGGAGCCTCGTCATCTTGACAACCTGCGGAGCATGCCGCGACTACCCAACCAGAAAATTGAAGGGGGAAGAGGAAGTTGCTTGTACAGGCAGTATGACCTTACCTTGGTTGGAGGGGGTATCTTGAATGGCCCGAAGCAGTAATAGTGGTGTTACTTGTTTATGTGCGGTGGTGCAGTGAGGAGGGGTGGAAGACGTGCGCACAGAGGGCAGATGATCGATATCATGGCACGCACAGCACAGCACTGGGCACTGGGCACTGGGCACTTTACGGGCATTCCCCGACGTGGTGGCCGCCTCAGGCATTCAAATTAATAAGCAGACTTACGGAAGCTGGAACAAGCAGTAATCCCGAGTCACGTGATCCTCTGTATCTGAGCCTACTCTAAGTCAGATGGAAGCACGTGCCTGAACGTCATTCCAGCGATGAGTAAAAGCGGCAAGGCGAGGATTTTCAGGCATGCAAAAAGTCGGACGAACACTAATTAGTTATCGGCGCTGATTATCAATACTCTCCGAAGGCGAATATCTCAAACTCCTGGTTGTTTCTTACACCACCCTCCTCGTCACAACTTTTTGTCTAGCTGGATTCCCTTGTTCCACTTTCTTCGAGAATACAGTGGTCATTCTTTATTGAGCTGCTGTCCTGTGAGGTGAACTTTTGTTCAGTGAAGAAAACATATACCCCGCTTTGATAACACCCACAACCGCCTAACGACTTTTTCTACCCGTCTTCCACAACTTTTCTACTTTTCGTGATACCCATTTTGCTGAGCGCCACTCTTTGTCACATCAAATTAAAAAAAAAATGGCATCCCTTCCATACACCTGCAACACCTGTCTTGTTGCTTTTCGCGGCAGCGATGCGCAGCGGGACCACATGCGCCGAGACTGGCAGTAAGTTGGAAGCCATCCGTCCTGCCTTTTTGCTGAGCTCAGCGACTGACACCTACAAACAAGCCTGTATAACATGAAGCGTCGCATTGCATCTCTGCCTCCCGTGTCTCAGGAAACCTTCAACGAGAAGGTTCTTGCCGCCAAAGCGACCACCACTGCCGCCGCCGCCAAGGCCGCCTTTGAAACGACCTGCGTCGCCTGCCAGAAGACTTTCTACAGCGAAAACTCATATCAAAACCATATCAAGAGCTCCAAGCACAAGGCCCGCGAAGCGCGTATGAAACGCGAACATGCCGACGATGCCTCGTCAGTCATGAGCTCTACTTTCTCCTTGGGCGAGCCTATCAACAAGCCCCAGCGCGTCGGTGAGGCAGAGGTGTCTAAGGTGGCCGATACTCTGAAGGAGGCCACTATTGAAGAGGAAAATGAGGAGGGTGAAGATGAAGAGATGTCAGATGACTCTTTTTCGTCTGCCCGTTGCTTGTTCTGCCCCAACACGGCAGCCGATATCCAGGAGAACACTGAGCACATGCTCAAAGCCCACGGCATGTTCATCCCGGAGAAGGAGTATCTGGCCGACTTGGAAGGTCTCCTTAATTATCTCTACCGCAAGATCAACGAGAACAGCGAATGCACTTACTGTCATGTTATCAAGAATAGCCCCGCCGCTATCCGCACCCACATGAAAGACAAGGGTCACTGCATGATTGCTTTCGAGTCCGAGGATGAGCAGATTGAGATCGGCCAGTACTATGATTTCCGCAGCACTTACTCCGATGATGAGGGTGATTGGGAGTCGACAACTAGCGAGACGCCCGAGGAAGGAGGGGTTAAGATTGAGGGCGAAGATGAGGGCTGGGAGACTGAGACCTCCGCGTCATCCGTCGATGAAGATGAGCTGGACAACCGCAAGAGCGCACCCGTGGTCTACGCCACTGATTATGAACTCCACCTTCCTTCTGGAAAGAGCGTTGGCCACCGCTCCCTTGCCAAGTACTATCGCCAGAACCTCCACAACTACCCCTCTGCCGATGAGCGCGCGGCCCATCAACTCGCCATCGAGAACGGTGAGGCTATGGACGTGGATGAGAAACCTCGCGGTCGTAACCTCAACCGAGCCCTCATCACCCGTGCCAACGGCGGTACGGGCATGATCGGTGTTTCAGACACCCAGAAACGTCTGGTTGTGGAAAGCGAGCGTAAGGAGCGCACTCGGGCTATTCGACAAGAGATGCGGCACATGGCTCGGGTCAACCG
This sequence comes from Aspergillus aculeatinus CBS 121060, assembly GCF_003184765.1. Taxonomy (NCBI): domain Eukaryota; kingdom Fungi; phylum Ascomycota; class Eurotiomycetes; order Eurotiales; family Aspergillaceae; genus Aspergillus; species Aspergillus aculeatinus. Next base: position 343,820 of record NW_020291513.1, read on the forward strand.
CGCAGGCAACAACCAAAAACACTTCCGCGTATGTCCTCCCCTCTATGATTTAAGCGACCAAGCTAACATGGCGTTCAGGATCCTCTCCTGCAATAAACTCATGGATATGTTCTATCTACATCATTTGATGAGTATATGATTTGGTCGAGGTCGTTTGTTTCCGTTGCCTGTTGGGTTTCTGCACTTGATTTCGAGCATTACACTTTGGAGTTGCGGTAGGGTACATCTTTGTACATACTTTAGTATGGCAAAAGTTTAGATCAAACAATCACTACGATCTACATGTCTGATTGGCTATTCTACTAGCGATATCAATCGGCACCTCTGGTGGATCGACCACATAAGACAGGAGCTCTTCCCGCCGTGGGCTCAGCTCGTATGGATCGTGTGTAACCGATGTCTTGATGAACTGTACAACACATATCCTAGTCGGACTCAATTTTGGGTTGTGGGTTTCAGTCACATTTGGACAGTCAGAGTTAAATCCAGCTTTTTACCTGTCCCAGGTGTAGAAAGGACGAGAGGACGAAGATTGCTGTTGATCTTGCTGTACTACTCCCACTTAGGGCTCGCTAAAGCGGTGTTCTTTGTGTAGACTCTAGACCATAGCCTGAAACGGAATGAGAGCACGTGTGCAGGCAACTCTTCATTCCGGTAGACGATGCTAGTCCATTACTGTTATAGATTAGAGCACTTCATCACTAGCGCTGGCGCGGGGTTTGGCCTGGGCTCTGAAGCAGTGGAGACTGGACACATAGGACCCCTCTCAGTAGGCTAGTGCTACTTATTTGAATCTCTTTTACGTCTCTATTGAGTAGGTAGCCTACAGTAGCTCATAAATAAGTTCGAATTTGCCGGACACCAGTTCTCATAACAATCACAAACCTGAACCTTATGTGGCGAACAAGGTTCGTATAGAAAATTCTTCAGAAGAACAGCAGGATTTTAAGCTTGTCTCAATAGACATACAAGATATACAAGATCCGGAGGGGGGACCTCAATTTGTAGTTGACGAGCTGCGGTTGTGAATATGTCAGTTGGTCACCTTGGGCTCGTCCTCAACTCCCCCCCCCCCACATCTCATGAGGCACTGAGACACGTGCTCTCATGCTGTCTCCGGCTAGGTCAATGCCTTCCCAACGAGAAATGAAGCTACTCCGATACGAGGTAAGGATGAGAGGAAGAAATTTAACTATTGAGAAAATTTTGCAGCGTATACCCCACGCGCTTGCATTGAGAAATTAGTTGGCATTTATTATATCCCAGAATGACCAAGTTTGGTTCCTACCTAGGTAAGATGGTTTGTTTGTACAACAGTATAAGTTCGTAACTTACGTAGTCAACTACAGAGGGTTAGTTATACGGCTCAGCTGACTCATCCCCCTTCGCAAACAGCTGTCACGGGGCACGGACCAGCTTCTGGATCAAGATCGCAGTCCCTGCATCTGATTGGTGAGAGTTCGAAGGCAGATTACCCGGATCTTTCCTTGCCCTCATCGAAATCGTGACGAGGCGAGGGCCTGACGAACACGGCCGCGACCGGCTATTTACCGTGGATACCTCAGGTATCAATCACTGGCACCAGCTTCCAACTCCTTCCGCCGGGCTAGACCCTGTTCAGAACTGGAGCTGAGTTTCTTTCTTTCCAGAATTCAATTCTTGTCCGTGAACAACAATCAACAATCAACAATCAATCATCCGTCTTATCTTAACAGTACGGGGTTCTCCTGAAGTTTCACAAGGCGAAACCCTTCCCCCTGGAGACCCTCTGCACTCCTGAACAAGATTTACTCAAATCATATTTATAGGAGACGAGCGATCGCCTCCTTAACCTCCTGTGCCGCCTTTCTCCCTATTTCCCGACTGGGGGCGACGTCACTCTATCCACTACGGCACTGACCCGATCGCACGCCGCGCCCTTCTTAGCCCACTAAGGCAACGTGAACCTTTCTCTCTCTCTGCATCTCATCCCCTCCCACACCCACACCCACCCCCCATCTCCCCCCCCAAACGAAAATCCGCCGCTACTGCTTAGTCTTTAAAATAAATATGTCCCTGTTGTAGCCCAGGCTCAGGGCCCTCCTTCCCTTTTTCTTCGAGATTCCTCTTTCTCATCTGTCCCATCGGTGATGGCGATATCCCCATCCACCCGCATCTTGGCCGCCCGGCCTCTCGTCCTTGGTCTTGCCAAGCTGTTGACTCTCGCCTGTGTGAACCTGCCTCTCATCTCCGCCGCTCCTACCTATGTCATTCATTCCGAAGTCGATCCCAAACCTCCAAGCGACCCTAGTCTATGGCTCTATCTCGGAGTTGCCGCTGCTCTGGTCTTGAGCGGTGGTGCATTTGCTGGTCTGACGATAGCTTTAATGGGCCAGGTAATTTTTTTTCCCCTCCTTCGTGTCGACCTTGACCTCATTCATCGCGTTGCGAGCACTTTCGGAAGGCTAATTTCTGGGGAATGCACACCCGCGGGGACTCTAGGATGAAGTTTATCTACAAGTTATTCAAACCTCTGGTGAAGAGGGCGAACGCAAAAATGCAGCAAGCGTGCTGAGACTGTTGCAGCGGGGAAAGCACTGGGTGCTGGTGACTCTCCTTCTCAGCAACGTGATCACCAACGAAACTCTTCCAATTGTGCTCGATCGGTCACTGGGAGGTGGCTGGCCAGCAGTGCTCGGCAGTACAGTCTTGATTGGTACGGGAAAATCCCTCTTCCTTGGCGCGAGAGGTCCTTGCTTATCGTCCGCCTGATGTGTTTTAGTGATCTTTGGCGAAATCGTGCCTCAATCCATTTGCGTCCGGTACGGGTTGCCTATCGGCGCATGGATGGCCCCCTGCGTCTTGGCGCTTATGTACATCATGTCTCCCGTGGCCTACCCTGTTGCCAAACTGCTCGACAAGCTGCTTGGAGAAGACCACGGAACCATTTACAAGAAAGCGGGCCTAAAAACCCTGGTTACGCTGCATAAGACCCTGGGTGAAGCTGGGGAGCAGCTGAACTCGGATGAGGTCACGATCATCAGCGCTGTCTTGGACCTCAAGGACAAGTCCGTTGGCAGCATCATGACTCCCATGGAAGATGTCTTTACCATGTCCGCGGACACTATACTCGACGAAGAAACAATGGATCTCATTCTGTCTCAGGGATACTCCCGTATCCCCATTCATGCGCCCGACAATGACATGAATTTCGTCGGCATGCTTTTGGTCAAGATGCTCATCACTTATGACCCTGAAGATTGCAAACGGGTCCGGGATTTCGCCCTAGCTACTCTTCCGGAGACGCGCCCGGAGACGAGCTGTCTGGACATCGTCAACTTTTTCCAAGAGGGCAAGTCTCACATGGTTCTCGTATCGGAATATCCGGGCGAAGATCGCGGCGCCTTGGGCGTGGTCACCTTGGAAGATGTGATCGAGGAATTGATCGGAGAGTATGTACTTCATCTACACCAGAGTAGGAGCATGGCTAATTCCATCATAGGGAGATCATCGATGAATCCGATGTTTTTGTCGACGTTCACAAGGCGATCCGTCGTATGGCTCCGGCTCCCAAGTCTCGAGTCCCTAAAGGCCGGATTGTGGAAGACCCCCCGATGCTACCTGTCGAATCAGGTGGGCCGCTGATCGACATCGAAGGCGAATCCACCGCGGAACCCCCGACCAACGGTGCCTCGAAGGAAAACCGGCGAAGCTCTGTCGAAGCGCCCTTGCCTCGTTTCCAGTTTCGTCGTCCCCATTCAGACAGGAATTCCGACTCCACCGATGGCTTGGTGACTCAACGAGGTGCGACGGACGAAATTCGCGAGCACTTGAAGCATCTCGGCCCTTCAAATCTTGCTAGCCGGCCTCGCCAGACTAGATATCAGAGTGTGAAGATCAAGCGGAGTGCCTCTCCCTCGCGGTCTGGCCATACTGATCTAGAGTCTCGCCAAAGCGCGGACGGCTTAATTAGAAGCACTACTTCTGGCTTGCAGGGCGGCCTCGGTGCCGGATTAGTGCAAAGCGGAATGGATGCGCGAGACGGTGTATATGCCGTCCGGGCAGGCTACGGCACGTTAGGTCATGGTCGTTCCCTATCCGATACGGCGCGGATGACCGACGGACCGGCACTCTCCATACCGGAAGCTGTCCATGAGGAACAGGACGATAACACTCGCCCCAGCACTCGTGCACAGCAGGACAACAGCCCTGCGCATAGCTTCCAGTCGACCGACTCCGAGCTCTCTGATCGTCTCCGGCCCGGCAGCTACCGACACAAGGGCCCCGCCCGCAGTGGTAGCATTACGGAGCAGGTGGTTGACGTCAACGGCATCCGCAAAGTAGTCCTCCATACCACTAGCACCGCCACCAGCTCCTCCGAGTCTGATACACCCAATGCTACCGCCCAGACCCAGTTCCCTGTTCAGCAGAATGGGGAGATTGTCAATCTCGGAAATGGCGATGGCAGCGGATCGAAGAAAAAACGTCGTCGCAAGCGCCGTGGGCATGGCTCCAAAAGCGGTGATTTGCACGCGGAGGATGCACCTCTTCTTGCGCCAGAATAACCCGCACTGTATGTGCTTGAAGTGGACTCTGCTGGACAGAGCAATGGGCGATGCAGTAAATTCATTCGACTGGCTTCATTTGATTTTTTTTTGTAAGAATGCTCGGAAAGCAGTATAGATAACACTCCTTTTTTTCCAAGGAGGAAGTATACGTATTGAGGGAAATATTCGCAATTTGTGAGATAGGGATTCGAGGTCGATGAAAACGGAAAATATGATTTAGAGAAGTCGGGCTGACTACTGTAAGAGTGAATCGAAGTTACAATATTGCTTTGTTCGTGAGTCTCATGCTATAATCATACGTGGAGCGACTGTAGATACAGCTCTTAGCCATGTTGTTCCAAACTATACGTACATTGGTGTACTGCTTCTTGGGTAGGCTCTGTTTCCTTCTCACAGGCTGTAAAACTCACATAATGTATTTTAAAGCACGAAATTATATCAACAAGCATCATTGGTCTAGTGGTAGAATTCATCGTTGCCATCGATGAGGCCCGTGTTCGATTCACGGATGATGCAATGTAATCTTTCTTTTGTCTTTTTTTCTCTCTTGGATGCTTTCTATCTATCCGTCCGACATACGTCATCGGCACGGAATACACACTTTTGTAATTAAGAGATTGTCTTGCAGAGCCGTTGACCTCACTTCAATCCGAATGTGTATCCAGTTCTATCTACCTGGATACAGTCGTCTCGTCGGCATCATGATCTCACAGGATCTCACTTACTTCCGTATGATGCAGACTCACTCCTGATGGAATATAGATTGGCTACGTATATGTATCGGATCCAGCCCAGTCGGATGGAGACTGGGTTGGAAAGCAAACTGCATATTGAGAACCCCAATCATCTTACGAGGATGATGTTGTGTAACCGAGCAGGGGACGTCAACCATGGTGTTCGTAGATAAAGTTTGATGCAAGGAGTCCCCTTCGATCAGATAAGGATAAACTACCGACAAAAAGCTATTATATACATCTAGATTGCTGGGGCCTCGGGTTGGCACCGGCATGACTGCGATATTTGCACATTGTGAGTAGTGACCTCATACAACACAAGTAGCGTGCCAGCTAAAAAAGTGGAGATCTTGTGCAAATAAGCCTAAAATGGGTAATAAGCCAGCACGAGGGCTCAGGGCCCAGGGACCCAGTATGGGGTCTCCACCGCCATCAAGCATTGAATCGGAATTATCATTGCTACCAACTTGGCAGCCTTGGCAGGGAAGTGACCCTCATATATATTCCTGCGAGCTTCCCCTCACTCTGCAGGGTCCAAACCCACTCCTCCACTTGATTTTTTTGACCCCAACATGGCTGCAATGGAAGAGCCGATTCCCCTCCGCAACACGAACCAGGCGATTTCTATCGACTCCAACGAAGAACCGGCGCAGGTCTTCCACGAGGCTGAGCGATGGAACTATCCTCGCTCTAATGTATTTAAGACCCTCGCCACCTTCTGGAGTTTTCTGGTCATGGGTATGAATGATGCAGCCTACGGGGTGAGTGATCGCCTTACCCTCTTATCTGGAATTTGACCGAGACTGACCCTAGTAGCCTCTGATTCCCTATGTAAGCGTTCGACCGTCATAGAGCCGTGTGATCGCCACTGAACAGTTGCCGCAGCTGGAAAGCTACTACCGTCTCTCCTACACTGTGGTGTCCCTCGTCTTCTTCTCACCGCTAGTCGGCTACACCGCGGCCGCCTTTCTGAACAGCCGAATTCACAACAAACTAGGCCGTCGAGGAGTGGCCGTGTTGACGCCCAGTTGCCATGTGATCGCGTATATCATCAATTGTTGTCACCCCCCCTACCCGGTCCTGGTCGTCTCGTTCATCTTTGCAGGCTTCGGAAATGGACTTGGGGATGCCTCGTGGAATGCTTGGATAGGTAACATGGCCGACTCTAATCAGATTCTGGGGCTTCTGCACGGGCTCTACGGTGTTGGAGGTGTGATCAGTCCCCTCATCGCAACCTCGTTGATCACAAAGGCCCATGTGCCGTGGTACTATTACTACTATATCCTGGTAAGACTGGTGTTCCACCGAGAACTTCATCCGGCCCTTGTATCGTTCTAAGCTTTGGCTTACACGTTCCTCCTTTCTACTGTCCGCAGATTGCCTGTGCGGTCACTGAACTTGCTGTCTGTGCCTCAGCCTTCTGGGACGCATCGGCAGAACGAGACAAAGCGAGAGAGCCACAGTCAGATGATGACAACAAGGCGGGGCTTCGTGAAGTGCTGTTCAAGAAGTCTTATGCGCGGGTTACCTGGATCTGTGCCATCTTCCTGCTGGGATATGTCGGCATCGAAGTCGCCCTGGGCGGCTGGATTGTGACATTCATGATCCAGGTCCGACATGGCCAGTCCTTCGCAAGTGGGATGACAGCTACCGGGTTTTGGCTTGGGATCACTGTGGGGCGCATGGCGCTAGGATTCATCACCCCGCGCATTGGCGAGAAGTTGGCAATCATAGTATGTTTCCCTTGCCCATTGCACTGCACAGTCCGGTCATTCTTCGCCCTGCCAGGATCCATAGATCCAATGCGTTAACTCTCAATCCCTCCTATAATGTGACCCATGCACGATTTCTTCTGACATCGTCACTCTGCAGATATATTCCTGCTGTGCTATCGCCGCAGGTCTTGTCCTCTGGCTGGTCCCGAACTTCTACTCATCCGCAGTCGCTGTTTCTCTGCAAGGATTCTTCCTGGGACCGTTCTTCCCGGCAGCGGTGGTGGTGGCTACCAAGCTCCTCCCTCGCCATCTTCACGTCAGTGCCATTGGATTCGCGGCTGCGTTTGGCGGCGGAGGCGCTGCTATCCTGCCGTTCGCTGTGGGTGCTATTGCGCAGGCACGCGGAGTCAAAGTGTTGCAGCCCTTCATCATCGGGCTTTCTGGAGGAATCTTGCTGTTGTGGCTGGGATTGCCCAGGATGCCAAAGAAGAATCAGGCTTGAGGAGAATGAAGCTACGGCTGAAGATATAGACTGCATATAATGGTTGGGCCCAAGTAGATAGAACGGGGTGGATGTTGGCCTGGTGGTATGGATGAGGAGGCAGGCCAATCTAATGGGGCAGGGTCATTTGGTGTGTATATATGCGTTCAAAGTAGCAACGCCCTACGGAATACAGGAAAAAGTTCTTTGATCTATCAAGCTTGTATGGCAGGGTTCTTATACAGTGCTTATTTTCGGTGTTCTAGCTAATTGTGTATGATACAAGCTGTCAGATTTGTTCTTCGATATTCAAGAGTAGGAGTAAAGCCAAAGTAGTCTCTAATTTCCCTATGCAATATTCACTTTTGGTGGTCACTTACCTGATGTTGGCCTGGGAGAGTGAAGTGATCATGTTACTGTGGGTGACGATACTTGGTTCCCCCACGACAACATGAGTTTGATATTCACTGGATACTCCCTCACTCTCCGTAGCAACCCACCCTCACGTTCTCCATAAATATCTCCTTCTATCACTCCACCTTATTTACCCTTCTCTCTCCCACATCTCTCTCCTTCTTCGCCTCTCTTCTCACCATCTTTCCTCCACATATCTCTCCCTCATCTCTCTCCATCAAACCACAGATCTCTTTCGCAAACTTGCAATCATTTGATACCTTCTACATCCTTCCAAGAGCTTGAAAAACAAGACTCCTTCTCCTGTGAAAGACGCTTGAAAGTCTCAGACATATGTCTGGAGGCCTGAAGAGGCTTTGGTGACATTGACACCGAGAAAAGCTTCGACGGCCAGACGCGTGTTGTGACAGCTTCACAGAAGAACAGAATTCTTCAAGCCTTCTCAAGAATCTCAACCACTCTCTCATCATCCTACTTCTTCCTACTTGTAAGCTATCCATCTTTACCACTCAAGACGCGAGCAGCATCCACTGACTATACCACGGACGTGTAAAGCCTCTCATCTCATCACTTCATAAAACATCCCACACGAGAACTTCTGAGCGTCAGGTTCGACCTCATTCGACAAGATGTCAAACGCGGCAGAACAGATCTTCTTCTACGGACAGGTCACCGATCCGGCGCACGCCTCAAGCTTCGACGTGCTGACGTACCTCGATCTGACTAACGGGGGCACCATACTCTTCCAAGCCATAATCCTTATCACAATCATCATCTGTTTCCTGCCGGACCTGGCGCCCTTGACCCTGACCGGGGTTCAAAGGTTCATCATCTCGCCTATCCGCTCCCTGCTACACGATATCCACTGGGCCGTCCAGCAGCTGTCCAACGGCGAGTCTCGCAAGAGCTTCTATCGTTTATGTTACGCCAACGCCCAAGACACAATCCTCAATTCTAGCCTGGTCCAACTAACCTTCATCGGAATCCTTTGGTTCTTTCCAAGCAACCGGCCTTTAAGTACCGCAGGCCGCCTCTGGGCCCTAGCAGCCGGGTCGAAGTGGATGTACATCTCTGCTTTGATACCAGGCCACCATTATTTGAACGGCATAACCGCGGGCTTCAGTCCCATGGGACGGGACCGCTACGAAGACTGCCTTGCCGACATGGCGCGCAGTGGGTTACCGGATCGTTGGACCAACAAGCAATGGCTGGCGAGCTACCGCTGCTCCGGCGTGGAGACGGGGCTGGAGCTGTACGAAACGATCAAGGACCGCGCGCAGTGGCTGGTGCCACCTGTGGACAGCGAGGTCCGCCACCTCCGCGTTCTTGCTTTCATGGCTGTCTTGATCCCGACCCTGGTTATAGGGCTGTGGCTCTTTTATGCTCTCTGCAACAAAGTTGCCGCTCTACGCCGGGGGATGGTGCTGGCGGCGAACGGCGAGCCCCGGCCCACTGAATGCGAGGCTTATCTGTGGAACTTGTCCAAGTCTCTTGAGACTGCGAATGGGAAACTGCAGCAGTGCATGGCGACGAGGGAGGCAGAGTTCCAGGCGGAGAAGCAGCGGCTGGAAGAGACCGTCCGTCACCAGACCGACCTCACTTCTCGCAAAATTCAGAGCGCGCTCCGCCAGGCGAAGGACGCGCACGCGGGCATCATCGATGAGTTGAAGAGGAAGGTCGTCCAGCTGGAGAATAATCTCACCATGGCCAGAGCCGAGGCGCAGTTCGTCGTCGTGGATGAAGTGGACGCGGCACGGGAGCAATTCCTGAAAGACCGTATCGTGCAGCTGGAGAAGCAGCTGGCTGGCGCGAAGAAGAAGAGCAACGCTAGGAGTAAGAAGGAGCTACAGACGGTCAAGGATGAGCTTCAGACTCGCACTGATGAGTTGACGACTCTCACTGACAAGCTCTCTGAGGCTGAGACTCGCGTGTCCGCGGCGGAGGAGCGTGGTCGACGTGTGGAGATTGAATGCGAGAAGCTGCTAACCCAGAGGCTTGCGTCGCTGAAGAGTGAGCTTCAGAACCGTACCGATGAGCTTGCAGCTGCGGAAGAGCGGCTGGCTACCGCGGAGAAGAGTAGTCAGCAGGGCGAACTGGAACATGATCAGTTGAAGCATGAACTTCAGACCCGCACCGATGAGCTTGCAGCTGCGAAAGAGCGAATGGCCGCAGCCAAAGAGCATAGTCGACCGGATGGAGCCGAGCGCGAACAGACCCGTATTCCAATTCAGGAATTCCAGTCTCTGAAGAGTGAACTTCAGACCCGCACCGATGAGCTTGCCGATGCAGAGAAGCGTCTGGCCGCTGCTCGAAGCAAGCACAATCGACAGGCGAAACCCGAGCGTGAACAGAACCTTGCCCAGAGCCAAGAAATCCAGTCACTGAAGATTGAGCTTCAAATTCGGACTGATAAGCTCGCAGCCGCAGAAAAACGACTGACCGCTGCTCGAAAGCATAGTCAGCAGAACGAAGCCGAGCGCGACGACCAAAACCAGAAGCTTCAGTCGCTGAAGACTGAACTTCAGAGACGAACCGACGAACTTAACATCTGGACTGAAAGGTGTCTTTCCGTTGAGTCACGTCTGCTTGCCGCAGAGGAACACGGTCAGCAGGAGGGACACGGCCAACAGGCTACCATCGAAGGCCAGCAACATCTCAGCCAGGAGCAGGAGCAGGAACTGCAGTCACTCAAGGATGCACTTCAGACACGCACCGATGAACTCCAGACCTGTACTGACAAGCTTGTCGACGTTGAGAAGCACCTGGTCACTGCAGAGAAGCACGGTCGTGAGAGTGAAACCCAGCTTCAGGAGCTTATTATGAAGAACCAGGAGCTTCTGGCTCAGAACCAGCAGATCAGCGCAGAGTCGGAGGCTTTCCAGGTCGCACACGAAGCAAGCCTGAAGCAGAGCCTGTCTCTGGAAACCATGCAGAAGGAGCGTGACGCCGCCATTGCGAAGAACCAGGAGCTTCTCACTCAGAACCAGAATATCATTGCAGAGTACGAGGCTTTCCGGGCCTCACACGAAGCAAACCCACAGCATAGCCAGTTGCTGGAGACCATGCAGCAGGAGCGCGACGTCGCTCTCGCTCAGAACCAGCAGATCAATGCCGAGTATGAGGCATTACGGGCCACACATCAAGCAAGCCTGCAGCATAGCCAGTCCCTGGAAGTCATGCAGCAAGAGCTGGCCGCCACCCATGCGAGAAACCACGCGCTTCAACAAGAGAATAACTCCGTTGAAATCGAAGCACAACTGATGGTGGCTAAGTTAGAGTTCGACCTAGACGAAGCCCAGAGACAACTGGCGGAAGCGCAATTCAGCGGAGCCAGCGCGCAGCAGAGCATGCAGGAAGGCGAAGTGGCCTGCAACTTGTCTGTGGCGGAAGCGCGCGCCCAAGCGGAGCAGGCGCGAAGCCAAGCGTTCATGATGCAGAAGAATCTCGACGAGGTCACCGAGGAGAACCGCACCCTCCAGATTCAGATCGGACTGGCGATGAGGGACGCCCAGCGTGGCCAGGAACGGGCCGACACCGCGGAGCGAGTCAACAAGGTCCTCGAGGTGCGTCTGGCCCAATGGGAGGAGAAAGCTCGCGACGAACAGATGATTCTCAAGCGACCGACCGCGAACGTGGGGTCCGTCACGACGGCCCTCCAGCAGTGCCAGGTCAAGGTTTCCGAGCAGCAGACGAGGATCAACGAGTTGACGGAGAAGCTCGAGAAGGCGAAGGTGGCCAGCCCCGCGGGCAAGGTTGAGGAGAAGCTCCGTGCCGACCTCTCGATGATCAAATCGATGTACGACCGGGAGAAGCGAGCACGCACGGAGGATCAGATCCGCTGGTCCAAGGAGAACCGCGAGTTGGAGGAGGAACTCCGCAAGCTGCGCATTAGCATCTCGAATGCGAAGACCCAGCGTCCCAGACGCAGCCGGGTAGCAGCCGGAGTTGCCTCCGACGCATGTGACATTGATTGAGTTGGGTATGGGTAGGGTTGTGTACGTGGTGGCGATAGTTGAATGAAGGGAGGGGCGCAAGTTTGGCGGACGAAATTGTTGGACATGTATCTGGCTGGCTTGCTTGCTTGGGTTGGCTTATGGCAATAATGATGACGTTTGGTTCTAGTATCAGGCCAGCCTTCTTGGTGGCTCAGTCAAGCATCACATTCTTCTCGTTCGATTGGCATTGTTGAGTTTAGGAGTTTAGGGGTAGGCGGCTTCACCCTGTCATGCTTGATGCTTTTCTACCCCCCAACCCCTCCGCTTACCATATTGTAACAGTATGTTCATGTACTCAGTCAGTATCTATGGAGTATCGATCGGGGAAGATAACAAATTAAACAATTAAATTGTGAGTGAGCACGATTATTCTGAAACCGCCAAGCAGAGAGATGATGAACCAGTTGCAACGTGCAAGGGGGACCGTGCTGATCTCAGCACTTTGATGCTTTGAATCTTTGATGCACTTCAGTGGATGTGGATCAGGGGGTTCAGCGTTCGGGAGATAACGGTGTGCCCGTTCAATCTTCCAACTTCCTGCAAGAGTAGCGCAAAAGCGCAATAAGGGGCTTCCATTAGCCCCATCC